>NC_034596.1:96910443-96934701 GCF_900095145.1 Mus pahari
TACGTAGACCAGGCTGGAACTCACTACGTAGACCAGGCTGGAACTCACTACGTAGACCAGGCTGGAACTCACTACGTAGACCAGGCTGGAACTCAGTAGGGATCCACCTGCTTCTGCCTCATGAGTTCTGGGATTCAAGGTGTGAGCTACTATGCCCAACCTTCAAAATAAACATATTCTATAATTCTGTGGGAGACGCTACTAGACCATGTGCTTAACAAGTGCCAGCAGCTCCGGGGGGGGGGGGTCGCTAAAGCCAGTATAAAATATAAATATGGACTCTGTTTACACCACAATGCCAGGTGCAGAAAGCAGAAACCAAACTGCTACATGTACAATGACTTGAAGTCTATGACAATTCTACACCAAAGGAGAACACACAAGAAGGAAATGCATTTGGGCAGGCGGGTGGTGGAGTCTCCTCTGACTTTGGTTTGATGCAGTCTGGAGCCCTTGGTCTCCTTCAGATGGGACTCGGTGCAAGCCAGGGCAGCTGGGACTCTTCTCACAGACAAATGGGATAAGGGTGGAGAGGAGGAAGCACTGGGTAAAGGGGAAGGGGCACTGAGGAAGTCAGCCTGTGGGTCTTCACCACAGGCATTCCCTCCCTGAACCTCCCCAGCCCTCCACAGCCTCAGCTCCCCACCCCAGCTGGCATAAGACAGGAGAGAGACTTGGCCCAAGATCAGTCCCTCCTGGCTTAAAGGGCCACCTGCCCTCGATGGGTTCTGAGACTGGTGATAACGACTGGTGATAACAACGGGCCCTCAAATGCATCTTCAGTTGGGAGGGGGGGGGAGGCTTAAATGAGAATAAATCACATAACGCTCACTACACTAGGTCCCACCTCCACCAATTCAGTCTGAGCCTCCTCATCCCCAAACTGCCCCAGATGGATGCTGGTAACCCATTTTACAGAGCTCAAGTCTGGCCACGCCCTACATGCTGGTCTGCCTCCTACACAGTACCCATCCGTGATGCCACTTCCTCAAGTTCCTCCCAGCCTGATGAGGGCAGTGGCTCAGACTGTGGAGCCCCTCTGCAGAGCAAGAGGAACGTCAGACTGAACCTGGGTATCCTTCCCAAAAACTCAGAGGTTGAAGCCTTATGCTTCAATAAGACAGCGTTTAGACATGGCCTTTGGGAATTGATTCAGTTTCGATGTGACTGGAAGGATGGGGCTCCCACATGGGATTAGCCCCCTTATCTAAAAATCCAAAAAGATCAGTTGGCTCTCCCTCCAGACACCTGAAGGAAGGCACACCTAGAGAGCAGCTGCTGGTACGCTAGGAAAAAAGCCATCCCAGGGTCAGATCAGCAAGCCTTCCCTGAACTTCCAATCTCCAAGCAGGACAACCGCATGTTTTAAGCCCCCAGGCTGTGGTATTTTTACAGAGGCCAGAGCTGACTAAAACAAGGGGAAAGGGTGACCATGAGCCCCTTGGGAGGCCAAGCCTCCAAAAAGACTGACCAGCACACATCCAAGCCCAGTGTTGCCCAAGAAGAGCAAAGGTGATATATCTTCTTGAGTTATTTCCTAGACATTGAAAATTCAAAGTCAGCACAGAGGGGGAACGTGGAGAAGAACCTCGCTCGGGTGCCTGCGTGAGTACATGTATGTCCATTCTCATGTGTGCTTATAAAAACATAGACCAGGTCTAAGAACACACACACACACACACAACTGCCTCTGGGAACTGGTTTATTATAACTCACTTTGGTGCCATTTCTCTCTCTCTCTCTCTCTCTCTCTCTCTCTCTCTCTCTCTCTCTCTCTCTCTCTCTCTCTCTCTCTCTCTCTCCTCTTTCGGAGTAGGACCTTTTAACCAAAGCTATTTGGTATCTTTCACAGTCTGCCTGAACCAGGGCCCCAGAGGCTTCTCAGAACTGCAATGGGCCAAGTCACTGACTTACTGAGCCTGGTTTCAGTTTCCAGAGCTCTGACTTGGGCAGCTGATTAACCCAGACCCTCTTCATGGCCTTCCTCCTCTGCCAGGGCAGACCCAGCCCAAGGTTCTCCCAGTCTGACGGCAGGAAGCCCCACAGCTAAGCAGAAGCAAGTGACTGGCAAGCTCAAGTCCCGGGACCTTTGAGCTGGCTCCTCACGCAGGAACTTTAACACATCCCCACATAGCCAAACCCAGAGCGGGCTGAGCTCTGACCCTAGTTTCTGCTTCCCTGGGTAACTCAAGGCCCCAGAGGATTCTTCCCAGCAGACGGGACAAAGGTCGGGCCAGCCCTGCTGTCCATCTGTGATGGCCACAGTGAAGCCGGGTGGGAGCGGCCCTCCTTTTCTGAGCTTCGCGGGCACAGCCTCCGCTTAGCTGTCACCTGGCCATTACTACACCTGGGAATCTGGGCCTCGCAGTGAAAGCACCCACCAGGGTCGAGCAAGGTGAGGGAAGGGTTCCAAACAAGCCTCCTCTTCCTCTGGCCCCAGGAAGGACCATGAGGCCCCAAACCCTAGCCAGGCCCCACGGCCTGAGCCCCCCACTGCTACCTGCCCACTGTGTACAGGGTCTTCAGGTGGCAGCCTGCAGTCTGGTGGCCACCCACAGCTCCCATGGGACTTGCTCAGTAGCCAGATGCCAGGACCCAGCTTGACACACCATCAGAGGTGAGTCCCGGACAGATCAATGTCCCCCACCCNCCCACCCTTAGACCAGCCACTCCTCTGGATCCAACGACCCAATTGATTGGTCAAAGCTGCTCCTGGCTCGCAGGACCCTCAGGGATCCTGGCTGATACACAGCTCAACTCTCCCCAGGCACGGCCAAATGGCAACAGGCCAATGTGTTTACTGAACATACGGGCTGTTTCACGCCAAAACACTTCAGTGTCAATACCCCAAAGTCCGCTCAGCAACCCCATCCTTCAGTCTAAGGTGCTGGGAAGCCTCCCCAAGACCACAGCAGGAGGATGAGCCAGCTGCAAGGACATCATCCAGCTGTCAGCCTTCGATCCTGGCTCCTTGCATGAACCTGTGCAGACTGATACTGAGGCTCTGACTTATGGGGCAATTCATCTTTCTCCTGGTAGGAGTGCTGTCCTGATCATAGACAGTGTGTGTGAAATCTCAGGCCCCCGCCCAGGGTCTCCACAGTCTCCAGAACTGTGAGGTGGTTTATAGTAGCATGGCTGACAACTGAAGGCCAGTAAGGAGAGATCCTCTCCCCACCTCCACCCCATTGCCTCTAGGAAAAGCCCAGCTTCTTTTTTTGTTTGTTTGTTTTTGTTTTTGTTTTTGGAGACAGGGTTTCTCTGTATAGCCCTGGCTGTCCTGGAACTCACTTTGTAGACCAGGCTGGCCTCGAACTAAGAAATCCGCCTGCCTCTGCCTCCCGAGTGCTGGGATTAAAGGCGTGCGCCACCACGCCCGGCAAAAGCCCAGCTTCTTTGAGGGTCTACCTTGTCACCACTAAGGCCTTGCGGCAGCGAATGGCTCATCCCCAACACCCAGCCCACATCACTCCCTAGAAGAAGCCCTGGTTCAGAGACAGGATGTGGCTCTGGATGACATATAACAGTGGATCCCCCACTGGTGTGAACCCGGGCCTGAGGACCCAACCAACTCTAACACAAACAAGCCGTGTGACACCAGGCAAATTCAATGAGGAAACTAGGGTCCTGGAAACACGGCCTTCACAGGATTGTGACATAGAACAAATGAAGAAACACTAAGGAACTCAGTCCAGCTCCCTGCACTAAGGAACTCAGTCCAGCTCCCTGCACCGACTGGAAGCCAGCTGTGAGGACTCACCTCAGTGCATGGGCCTGAGAAAAATCCAGGTAGATAAACGCAGGGAAACAGACAGGCTGCCAGGACCATCACTTGAGGCCCTGGATTCACCTATACCTGAAAGCAGATCTCCATGAATCAAGCAGTACAAGAGCCAGCACCCCCAACCCCCATCCCCATCACAGGAGCCAGGAAGTGCCCAGGTTTCTGCCAGAACCTATCCAACCTTCAGCTTGCAGAACTAACCATATAGTCAACTTAACCCTCAGACCAATCAACCATCCCCGAAACTCACATTTGCTGCTGGTTGAGGCACCCACAGAACTGGCCACATCCCAAAAGATTGTCTCGGGTGAAGGGACACCTACTCAATCCTCCCCGCCCAGGAGAGCGCCCAAAAACTAAAGAATTCTTAGCAAGGCCAAATGAAAGACCACAGATCAGAACAAGGGGTGTAGTTCACCCTGGGCAACAAAAGTAACTCCCCCCCAGTCACAGCCAGGAACAGAACTGACCCTCACTTGGCTGGCACTGCTCAGGTCAAAGGAGGGACATCTGAGATCCCCAGAGCTATGAAGGCAAACACCCACTGCAAGGCCTGCCCCTCTGAGCTCCCACCTGCAAAGACCTCTTTGTACGTAGCTCAGAGGTTCTAAACCAGGGTTCCATGTACCTCCACACTTCACCGTGCAGAACACCGTGTGACTCAGGTGGCTGAGGGCAGCTCCTTCCAGGGCTAGCCTCTGGCCTGCAAGACAAAGGGGGGAAGCCTATGGGTGCTGAACACCTCGGATGCACAGGTACCAAAAGCAAGTCCAACCAGGGAGGAAGCGAGGGACCCAAGAAGGCAGAAACACATAGGGAAGAGGCCCGTGGGGGCTGTAACCCCCTCAATGAGCGAGATCCCCACTGTCGCCTGCTCTAACAGGAATCTAGCCAAGAGGCCTCTGGAGCTACACTCCTGACCTGTTCCATCTTCCTTTCCTTCCAGGAATACTGAAGCTAAAGCTCTTCTTAGGCCAATCAAGAGTAACATTCATGTAGGGCAGTGGTGGCACATGCCCGCCCAGCACTCGGGAGGCAGAGGCAGGAGGATCTCTGTGAACTTGAGGCCAGTCTAGTCTACAGTTCCAGGACAGCCAAGGCTACACAGAGAAACCCTGTCTCGAAAAACAAAACAAAGAGTTAACGGTTCCCACTGGCTGGGCCTGGAAGAGCAGGCCACTAAGATGCCCTGCCCTCACTCACTCCATCGGCACAGAGAGGTGAAGTCTGTGTCCCACAGTCACACAGTCAGAAAGCTATCCCTTGGTCAACCTTCTGAGACCCAGAAACTGCCCCGGAAAGAAATATTTCCAAGAGACTGCCATACTTGGGAGATCTTTGTAAACAGTTCCGTAAACCTTCTAAGGATCTAGTTTCAGCGGGTAAGATTCCAGATGGCCCACGATTAGCACTTAAACAGAGAGTGGATCCCACAGCCTTATACTCAAGCGCTCAGAGGATGATTGGTAAGGACACTAGGACCTCCCTAGAGCCAGAGTTTAGACAGAGCGTTTTACAAACAGGGCAGCCACCGGCACCATAGGATAGCAGCTATACTATTGGTAGGGCTCCTTGGCAGACCCAGCATCTGACCAAAGTGACTCTTAGCGACAGTACCTGTCACCCTCTGGCAAGCAAAGCACAACCAAGGATGTGGGCTACTGCGGAGTCACGAATCCTGACCTTCAAATTCCACAGCATGAAACTCCAGAAAGGGATCTTTCTGAGCCTTGCTTTCCAGAGAGACTGAAAGCAACGGACAGCACTGCAAACATCCAGCTGCAAGGCTGTAAGCAAACCAAAGCTCTATGAGGGGGCCGCAGTGTGTTCCAGGAGGCTTAGCTCCCATGGCTTTCAAAGAACCATCTCCTGACCCGGCGCACCATCGGCAGCCCAAGAGAGAATCACGTGCCACCAGCTGAGGCACCTTCAGATTTCCAATTGCCAGAAGCTACCTGCTGTGGGCCTTTCTCTACCTACCCCCACAGTTTCAGCCTTCCCTAAGGCATTAAAGGAACTGGCTACCCAAACCTCCTCGAACACAGGCAACGTGTGGCTGAATTTGTTCAAGATGAGGAACAGGGTACATGAAGAACAACTTCTGTTTCCACACCAAACCACTGGGCAGGCTTGCTTCAGGATGGAGGCAACAGGCCCAGGAGATCCCATAATGAATATCAGGACCCCAAACAAATCTTTGAGCTGTGCTGTCAGTCGGGTCAGGCTCAAATCTGAGCACCGCCACCCCCACCCACCGCGGCCACCTGCCAGCTCTATAACTGGGGCTAACTGCTCCATTCTTCAGAGCCTCCTATACATTCCCGAGAGACAGTTAGTATAGGACAATGAAGAAATTTCATCCGGCTCATGTAAAGATCTGATCCCAGGGTCCTAGGAGGCCCCAAGCTTGGCACACTGTGGCCAAACAGTGGCCCTAAAAAGGACTCACTCAAGCTGCTCTGGCCCCAGGGATAGCTGGCATGCAGTAGGTGACCGTGGGGACCTATCTAATGAGCATGTAAAGGAGTAAGTGGGTTTGTTTTAAAAAGAAAGACACTGGGCCCACCCAGAGGGAGGGAGTGGCCTGGGAACCTCACTAGGACAAATGACCCATTTTATGTGTCCCCATGTCCCCTCACCTCAGGAGCCCAGGCCTGGCAGCTCTGTGGAAACATGAGAGAAATGGAGAAACGAAGGTGGAACTACTTACTGGGCAAGAGGTCTCTGACCCCTGACTCCTGACCCCACCTGCCACCCTCAGCCCTTCTAGAAAACAGTAGACAACAACCCCACCCCACCCCCCAAGCCTTTGGGAAGAAGGCTACCTGTCTGCTGGCCTCTTGCTCAGTCTCCCCACAGGACACTATCTTCCCTTCACAGAGCACCTGCTGCACTTGCCAGACCCCCCCCCCCGCCAACCCCCAAGCAGGCGCAGAGGCAGGGGCGGGAAGAATAGCGTGCACAGTCATCAGAGCCAGCTGGCCAAGTCTTGAGCTCTGAGCTCAATGCCATCTCCACCGCCCACCACCCTCTGGGACAGCAAATGCACAGCGAGGATGCTCAGCTTACAACCCCTTGGTTTTCTTCTGAAACTGGGTACTGAGGAGGAGGAGGAGGATGGATATTACGATTAAGACAAGGTGACCCGGCGGGGTGAAATGTGGTTTTTCAAGAGTCAACCGGCCCCCAAGGGGGAATCCCGACTCTCTCTGAATCTAAATTCTCTCATCTGGCAAACACAGATGCACCACCCACCTGGGAGAGTGGGTTTCCCATCTGCAATCATGCCAGGTCTGTGGAGGCTCCCAGCAGCCTCTGAGATCCACTGCGGGCTACTCACAAAAAGGGGAGGACAGAGGAGGTAAAACACAGACCTTAAGAGGCTTGGCAGCCACCTGCACAAGCCATCCCTGCATCCCAGCTTGGGCCTAGGAGCACTGGGAATACCACACAGTCAGCTGGTGAAAAGCCCAGAAGCTACAGAGGAAAACATCTTGGGGCTGTGTCTTCATCTCAAGCCTTGAGACTCCTCTGATATCTGGTACTGCATGTGGCCAGGCCAGGGCCCAGAAACGTCCTCTTCCAGCCTCACCAGAACATTCCAAGGCAAACCAGCAGCCAGAGGCAAGAAATCTTAAAAGGTGTGGAAAACAGATTTTCCAGAAAGTGGCAACCTACCTGGTGGCCCTGCCTTCCCTCTCTCCCGTGGGTTGGGCTCCAACAAGGCATCAGATGACCTCTGGTAAACCTAGTGTGAGCGCCTAGGCGTCAAGGTCTCCCAGCCGAAGACTGTGTGCTCGGACCACCTGCCTGGAAATGTTTGCTTCCAATGTGCCTTATCTGAAAGGCCCCACCCAAGAAGCAGGGACCTGACCAGCCTTGGCTTAGCCTACTTAACCCAGTGCTGCCTACATTCGAGAGTTTTGTTAAGACGCCCAGTAACACAGCAAATGACGCTTTGCATCCATCTTTCAGAAGAATCACCAGGACATCCCACAAGATCCCCAAGCCTGCTTTCCTGGAAAAGCTTCACCTTCTGGGATGGCTGGATGAAGATGAAGATAGATGTGTATCTGGCCAAGAGCCCAGGTATTTCGTTGGGCAAGCTGACACGCACAGGTCAGTAGCAAACTAAGGACTACCCAAAAAAGCACAAGCATCAGTTGGGTTTTCTACCAACCCCAGGCTCCGGGCAGGGACAGCTGGCCTGGAGCCCACTCATGTCACCTGCCCTGGGCCCACAGTTCTGACTTCCTGAACACAAAGGCAGAACTGAGCCAGGTTAGAGAGGAGCATGCCTCCTCCTGTCCTCAGCCCCCAGAGCATGGCAGCAGTTCCTTTGGATGGTAGGAAGGTCACATGGCCACCCACACGGCCTCCATCGCACTTCCAAGGAACAGGCTCTGGATGTGGATACCCACCTGCAACTATACCCGAAGCTGTCTGCCCCTTCCTGGATGGCCTACCTTCAGTCAAGTGGAACTCAGGACTGTGATGGAGGCTCTGCACTCCTAGGCAGGGGTCTCTGCCCACTCTGTGGGTCCTTCGGCATCTCCAGGAGTGCTCAACCCCTCTCAGTAAATAAATACCACCTCCCCTGAGAGACCTCGGTCCAGAGCTCTGGGCAGCCTCAGCTAAGCCAGCGTGAGCCTCTCCAGTTTGCGAGCAACCAGGCTCCTTGCACCTTGCAGTGTGTGTGTGATGCGCAGACCTACTGGGTCACCTTCCCTTTCACAGGCACTCGCAGAGAAAGAACAGAACCCAGCACTGGGAACTGGGCAGATGCTGAGCCAATGAATGAAGCTAAGCCAGGACTTATCCCTTCCTCCTTCCTCCTTCCTCCTTCCTCCTCAAGTGCTTCTCTCCTGACCCAGAGGGTTCAGGGTCAGGAGGAACTTTGGCTGGGCCAGAGACGACCAGAGGCTTCTGAAAGCACCAGGCAGCTCCTTGACCCCACCACATGCCTTTGAGTACCTATGTCTGTTGTGTGTTGAAGGTATTCACACTCCAAATATCCCATCAAGGAGCCTACTTTTTAAAGAGAGATAGGACACAAAGCAGAATAAGAGTCAAAGAAAAGACAAGCCTGGGGGGGGGGTCTCAGAACATCACTCAGAAGCTCTTGGGGGAGGGCCTTTGGCCTGTGTATCCTGATTCACCCTCCAGGGACCACTGGTGACTTAGCAGAGTCCACTAGGTGTGCCCTGGGACACTCTGAGCAGTTTACAGGGTGGGGCACCCAGCATGCACAGGCTTGGAGGGGGAGGTGCTGAGGCAGGAGTCTTGTGGGGGTTCCCTCCTGGGAGTGATTCTCAAATCCTCACATATCTGGAGACAGATCCACCCTAGTGAACCTTAAAAACAGGTGGTGGGAGGGTACTGTGGGGTGGGGGAGGGGGACATCACAGGCTGCAGCTTGGCACCATAAGGGGCCCAGACACCAGCCTGTGAGGCCCTGCTGGGGAGATGCAGGCCACAAAGGCTGCTTTCTGAGAAGGCTCAGAGCAGGCAAGACAAAGCCCCAGACAGATTCAAATAGCCCAATGGGAATGGCCAGACCTGCTCCAACACAATCGTGCCCTCACTCACAGCTCCCAGAAAGGGCCTGTTCCCTCTGGAAGACTTTAGTTCCAGCTGTTAGGAGGGGACTCAGACCTTAGAGCAAAACCTACTATGTGACTTCTTACCAGCCTCTTCACCCGGGAGGTCTTGGTTTCCCTCTCCCATACCTTCCCCATAGCTGGCTCTCCAGGAGCCCTGGAGGGGGAAGGCTGGGCTAAACCCAGTTCAAGTAGAAAGGAAGACCTTCCAAACATAGTTCTTCTGCTGAAATGAAGGGCCTGCTTTCTAAATCCAGTATTACTTTTGAAAAGGGTGTGTGTGCCTAAGCATTTTCTCAGAAGCTAGTTTACCAAGGTGAACAAAAACAAAGGCCCTCCTTATATCCTACCAGTCAGAGACCACATCGCAAAGTTTCTACTGAATGCCCCAAACCTGCTAATTCACCGAGAGGAACAACTAGGGGAGCCTGGGAGACCTGATGATTAGGAACGGAACGGAGCCGCAGGGTCATGAGCCCAGCCATGTCTGGTACCTGCAGAACCTCCTCAGTCTCACTATGATGAAGAGAAATGCAAGCCAGGGTATTCCTTCTTGCCCCTGCATCTATCTGGCCAGTGCCCAGCACTGCGTGCTGAACATGTGGGTTGTAGCTCCTCCCACCGTCACCCTCTGAAACTGGAACAGTAAAACTGTTTCAGAACTGCCGAGAAAAAAGTAGAATGTCTGTGACCTCTGACCCAACACCTGTCAATGCACATCCAGGCAAGGAATGGGGCACCCACTGTCAAACTGTCCGGGGCAGCAGAAGGTAACCTCAGAAGAAGAAAAAGTCCCCATCCTTTCAAGAGCTGAACCACACTGCATAGACAGAGACAGACAGACAGACAGACAGACAGACAGACAGACAGACAGACACAGACACACACACACACACACACACACACACACACACACACAGATACAGAAGCCCCAAAGGAAGCAGCAATGTGGAATTTCCCAAGACACACAACCCCATGCACCATGTACCACTGTAAGAACAGAGGCAGGCTGCAGGCTCCCCTTTGGTCACATCAACACCCATGGAGACAGCCTGCTGAGTTCCTGGAGCAGCTGAACTCAGGGACAAGAAGGGACAAGCTGGCTTTTCATTATGTGCTTTGGGCCCTCTGAATTTTGCATCATGTGCCTGTATTTTAAGAGGGGTATGGGGAGGGGGTCTTGGTGGTGCACACCTTAGATCTCAGCACTTAGAAACAGAGACAGGCGGGTCTAAGTTAGAGGCCAGCCTGAACTACAAATTCTAGGTCAGACAGGGCTACATAACCCAGGATGGCTTTGAACACTCGGTGTAGCCAACCTTGAACCTCTGACCATCCTGCCTCCACCTCGAGACCGCTGCAATTGAGGGAGTGTGCACCACCACAGCCAGTTTTATGTGGTGCAGAAGATCAACCCCAGGTGCTCATGCATGCTAGGTAAGCATTCTACCGACTGAGCTTCATCTCAAGCCCTAAAGATTTGAAAATGGGGGAAATCAGAAATGTTAGCTAATCACAGTAATGGGACTACTAATGAAGACAGCATTTTCACAAAGCGCAGAATGAATGAATTCTTCAGAATGACCAAACCCAAAAAACAAGACCACCTCCCTGCATTCATAATTCCTTCAGGTTCTCCAGCTAGGGGGCGCCAGCAGCCTGCCAAAGACAAGGGTTCTAAGAGCCAGATGTAGGTGGTAAAGTACAACAGCCACCAGGCAGGGTGGGCCGACTCTTCAGCCCAATCTAATGACCTGAGGTTCAGTTCCACCAACCCCACCTCTTAGCAAGAGAGTCAGTTAGCAAGGATCACAGACCGTACCTGCAAAAATTTAGTCCAAGGTCACTACATCTACAAAGCCAAATGAGCATCACATGGATGGTCAGTTGTGAACCCAGTCCTGGAGACCTAGGCAGTTTTTAACCAAAAGACTGGACATCTACCCCCACCCCCAGCAGGTCCAGCCTGTACCCAAGGGCTGGGGAAGGAGGTTTATTTGCAAGGCGGGGTTACATTTCTCATGTGCTGCTGTAAAGTGAACCTGACTCAGGATGCCTCTCTCTATATATCATAGCTCTGAGGTCATAGCAAAGCCAGCTACTGAAATACACAGACAAATGCTGGGCCACAGACCAGCACCATTCAATCCTGGTAACGATCCTCTTCTCTCCCCCCTGCAGAATCGCCTAGAATTTCAGCCCAGAATACTAAGCTATTTCAGCAGAAAGCAACCTCCAGATGGCTTTGTTTTAAAGGATAAAATAGGGTTGGGGGTATAGCTTAGCGGCACTTGCCTATCACGCACAGGTTCAATTCTCTAGCATAAACACAAACGAGGAAGAGCCTCCACAATGGTTCATCTTAGCCACTCAAGAACACTGAACAAACACAGAGGCAGCTCTCTCCAGTAAAGACTCGGGTCGAGCTCACGTAAGCCTTCCAACCGGTGCCAGAGTCCCTCACAGGTAGGTCCCAAGCCTCGGTTTCCCCATTTCTATTAGAGAGCTTGTGTGAGATAAGACACATTAAAATCTACAGTGGAAAGCTGGGTATGGTGGCTTACATTTTTAATCCTAGCGCTCAGTGGGGGCTGAGCTGAAGCAGGAAGGTCTTCGGGTGTTTGAGGCCATAATGGGCTATGAGTTTACAATGTCTTAAAGTAAACAAAAATTACAGAAGACAGGCAAGGCTCCCCATCACCTTACACCAAAGGATCTTCCACCTACAACTCAGTTTCCTAGAAACAAAGAGCGGAAGGAGAACAGATGGAGGAGAGGCTTAACCACCAAAGAAGGAAACCCAGGCTAGCCAGCTACCCTCAGCTGAGCATCTCCCAAGCCCCAACCTCCTGTTTCTCCACTTCCCCTGGGACCCTTGACTGCACATCTTAGAAAAGCCACATAGGAGGGATGAGGGAGCTTCCAAGTCACTTCTAGCTAGGGGCAGAGAGGCAGGTTCGAAGGGTAAAGGAACTTAACCAGAACATATTCCTGTACTTGGGAGGAGACACCAAGGAGGGGTGGGAATAAACAAGGCCACTGGAAATAGGTTGGTTCAAAGCCCATTGGCTGGCCAGTCAGAGGCCCCATGCTATCAGGGCACATATTTAAAAGGTTGGCTTTTGTACCTGCCTATGATAGGTAGGGCACCTCTCAGGAATTGGCTCCAACTGCCTATGGAAGGGCCCTGTGCACTCCCCTCAGTAAAAAACAGAACCTGTTACACTGCAGAGGGCATAGCTCGACCTCAAAAAGGAAAGCGTCTCTATTGACAATTAGCAGCAGCTGGACATTAGCAAGGGTAAGAGCGACTGAAAGGAGAGACTTGTTCTCTGAGCAAATCTCAAGGTCTCAGGGATGGACTGTGAGCTCTTAATGGAAAAGAGACATATGGACCATGCTCTCTCTGGCCCCCGCAACCCCACCCCCATCCCCAGTCTGTAAACCAAGGGCTAAATGAGATGAGTCCCCTGCGAGAGGATTTTTACAAGGCCCGACCTTCAGCTAAGCCACTCATCCCAGGGCAGTTGAGCAGTCCTCATAGATGCTGCTGCAAACATTTGGAGCACAGTTCAAGTCATTTCCCAACATCCCTGGCCCTTTTTGTCAGGAAATTCACAGACAATTCACCATCCATCAATACACAAGCGCTGCACCCCCAGCTTCTGAATGTCAAGAACAGGACGATGCCCATTCACGGGGTCTCGGGAGTCACTTAGACCACTCCAGCATTCACAATAAACAAAACACAGTAGAGGGTGGGGGAGGGGTCACTATCTCAACAGTTGTTTAGTTAATAATGTGGCCACCAGGGGGCTCTGTCCTGAAAGTAAAGAAGCAACAGAAAAACTCTTTCTGGTGTTTTCTTTTCCTTCTTAAGCTTCAGCTACAAAGCACCGAAAGCTATACTAATATGAAAACGCACATTAGGATTCCTGAGCTGCTGGAACGGCCCAGAGACTTTCTGCCATCTCTCCAAAGCCAACCCTTGGGCAAAGGAAGGCAAGTACACCTTGAATTCAGGCACCCTTCCTGAGAAACGAATGCTCAATAAGATTTCCTCGAGACTGGCTGACACCCCGGGATTCCCTGAGACCCCTCTCCCCCGCCTCTTTAAAAGAGGGAGGGCCCACAGGAAGGGCAAGCCAACCTGCAGGTCTGGAGTCAGTCCTCAACCCTCAAGTGTCTGCTAGGACTCTTCTGCTACAGCCTGCTAATTACAGAATAAAACACACCAGGCCAAGGACAAGCCTCGGGTATAGATAAAGGGTGACACAAACCCAGAGTGCTATCAATAACAAGGATGCAAGGGATGAACTGGGGTTTCCCAAGAATTATTTGACAGCAGGGGGAGCTCTGGTCCCCTCGAGTCAGAACTGGACTTCCAGAACACGACAGAGGGGCTTCTCCGAATTTTTCTGCTGTCTAGGGCAACCTTTTCACAGTGTGTTTATTTATGGTACAAGCGTCCAACTGTCCTTTTTTAAAAAAATGTTCCATAAGCCCTGGGCTTTTCCAAAGCTCTGGCTCCGAGTTCCTCTTGATTTCCTTGTGAATTCTGGGCTGCACTGAACGCCCTGCCGACCGTGAAAAGCCTGCTTTCTCCTAAGAGGCCTGTCTGGGAGTCTCAGCCAAACCCACAAGGGAACTATAAGGGGTGCAGAACCAGGGCCCCCTTATAAATAGGCATTATCCCATCCAGTTGTGGTCAAAGAGGGCCTGTAAGGCTTGCCTGGGGCAGAGAAGCAGCAGGCTCTTGGACAGCCATGAGGGGCAAGACAGTGCTGCCAGGGCGGCCTCTATGTGCCAGCTCAGACTGCTAACTAACCCCTGTGCACCAAAGGATAACGGAAACCCAACTGTTCAATTCTCCAAAATTCGGGGCACCCACCAGGGATGGAACTACAAGTGAAGTCCATTTTCAAAAGTCAAATCTACCAAGTGAAAAGACTACTTAACAAAAGGTTTCCGCCCGGAGTTTGCAAAAGGCTTCGGGGATGGGGTGGGGGTGGGGAGGGGGGCTGGATTCTCTTAGGCTTTCATTGAGAAGCTGTAACCAATAGCTCTGCGGAGAGGCAAGGCACACCTGACTTTAGGAACCCAGCACTTCTGTAATGTATTAAGAGCCAGCTCCATCAAAGCCCTCGGTCTCTGCCACTGAAGCACCAGCGCGGGGAGGACGAGGTGCTCAGCCGGAATGGCAGAAGACAATTCTACCCTACATGGGTCCACCCATCACTTTCTATGCTCTGCCACTCCTTGGCCCTGGGACTACAGGCAGGTACCCCACCTCTCTGCTGGTAGGTGTCCCTCTTCTAAGACACGTGGCCCAGAATCACCACCCTGGCTAATTTGCGAGGCTGCTGCGAGGCTCTAATGAGACAGCAAATCACCACAGACAAGCCAAGTATCGCTCGCTACTCATTTCAAATGGGCTTAAGCCGGCTGATATGCAATGACAGCTTCAGGAGCTGTGCACACGCGAGGCACGTAGTAGGCTCCACACAAACGCCGGTACCCTGCTCTACTAAGGGGAAGAAGAGGCAGGAAGAAAAACACACCGGTCCAAAAGTACCCTCAAGCCCCTGACTGCTGGCGTGGACTCCCCGATCTCCCGGGTCCCACCACCCTGGACGGCCAGGGATCTCCCGGCACGACCCCAGTGCACCTGAGAGCCGCGGTCCGAGCCCTGCGCCCACAGCGGCCACGCTCCCCTCGGACACAGCCCGCGGCCCCCCGCGGCCACCTTGCTGCTCGGAACCAGCCCTCTGCGCGCGCCGCTCCTTCCCGGGTCGCCGTCGTCTGCCCCGCGCCGGTCGAGGGTAACCAGGCTCGGGCCGCGGGGGGTCCCCGAGCCGCGTCCCTCCTCACCTGCACAGCTCCGCGAAGGCCTGGAAATTGAGCTTCTTGACTTTCTTCTCNCTCAGCCAGTAGCCAACTCTCTTCCCTTTCAGGAAGGTCTGCATNTTCTTCCTCCTCGGCCCGGGAGCCTGGGTCCGGAGGAAATCGCCCACAGGCCGAGCGTGTGGGGCCGGCGCGCGCCGCGAGCGTGCGGGCACCTCCTCCGGCGGCGGGGACGCGGAGCGGGCTTCAGCGCGCGGTCCTACCGGGCGGGGCGGCGGCCGGGGCGGGCCGGGGCGGGGCGGCGGCCGGGGGGCGGAGGCTCAGCGCGCCGCGCCACTGGCTGGGCCCCGCGGGTGGGCGCGCCCCGCCGCCGCCCCGCCCCCTCCGCCCCGCGGGGCTCGCCCGCGCAGGGACGTGCGCCCCGCAGCACCCCGCGCGGCTCGAGGACTCTAGGGATCCGGGGCCGCCGCCCGTGACCGCACCCGTGCCTCGAGCCCGAACAGGAGCACGCCCTCCCGCGGAGCGGGTTCGCCCGCGCGTGCCTCTCGGGCGCGGAGGGGATCCCTCGGGGAGCGCGCCGCCGTGTCCCCCGCCCTTCCTGCCCCGGCGCCCGCGCACACGCCGCGCACACGCGGGGCCTGGGGCAGAGCTCCCGGAGGAGGAAGCGCGGGTTACCGCCAGGGGGCGCCGATGAGTCTTAAAGGCGCCGCCGCTAGTGGCGGGGTGCTGGATGGTGGCCAGGGCAGAGTGTGGGGTGAGGGAGTCGTGGTGTGGGCGCCTTGTGTCTATCTTGGAGGGCGGCCAAACCACTGGGCTCCGTTGCTCCTTGGCAGCACAGCGGGGTTTGCCCCCGAGGCAATTCGTTGCAGTTGTCCTGTACTATCTCCACAGCTGCCCCGGGTTCACACTCTGGGGTCCCTTCCAGCTGAGGGAGAGAAGCAGCGAGGGTGCACACAGCATCTTCAGGAGAGCCTTTTCTTTGCTAGGTGAAGGGACATAGCTCGGCTTCTGCCTTAGTGCTTTGGATCCTCCGAGCCACCTGCCCTGGCCTGGCCTGTGGAGCAGTACTTAGCATTCCAGCCATCTCCAGTCTCTGCTCCAGGCATTGGGAGGAGAAATTGGAGGCTCTCCCCAGACACAGACAGGAAAAAAGAAAAAAAAAAATGGGTTCCCGTGTGTAAAGAAAGACATTTTATCTGACTTTGGAAATAAAGACAATTTTTGAAGGTCTGAGATGAGAAAAGGCTTGAAGGAGAAAAGAAAGCTGTTAGTAAAGTGACAGAAATGGGCCTTGACCAGACTTGAGGAGTTAGACCAAGCCCCTTTTTCTGGCTTAGATCCTGACCTTGGGGGTGTCCTTGGTCCCCCTTAGTTCAGTTTTAGCAAGAATCCTGCTGAGTCAGAAAAGTTTGCCATCCTTGGTATCAGATCACGGCAGCCTGTCTACAGTAAGAATGCTGTCAAGTGGGGCTGCCGAGATGGCCAAACATGACAACCAGAGTTCTATTCTCCACAGCATAGATGGAGAGAACTAAGTCCCATGTTTTCCTTTGACTAACACTCATGCTGTGGCATATGCACACACAAATAAATAAATGTAAATAATAATAATAATCCTGTCAAGTAAATTGAGCCAGAATCCCAGGAGCCCTGGTGGTTTTGCTCAGAAATTCTCCACCCACAGATGTTCCACTCTGCTCCTTGGCAGTGACTTCCCGTCTTTCCTTGTCGCCAGAGTGGAGCTCCGTTGCTCCCCTGCTGTGGAGCCTGGGTGCTTCTTTAAATAAAATCTAGTGAGTTTAATTTTTCTTTAATTGGAGAAAAGGATGGAAGAGGATTAGAAGCAGGGTGCCCACATGGCTCTGGAAAGCAGGGACTTTGTATCCTGGACCATGGGAGCCAGAAGACAAGGTGTAACTGCATCCATTCTGCTCTGTGCCTTAAGAAGATCACTTCTGTGGAACATCATGACCAACCTAGGACTGAGAGAAATGGGGACAGGAAGTCCAAGAGGGTGAAAGAAAGGGGTTAGGGAACAGACAGATGGCCATTGCCTCATGCTGAAGTCAACAGTAGAAATTCCCACACCCTGGCACAGGCTGTGGGTTTCTCCAGAGTTCTGTGTCTGGGTGGTTCAGGATCCTTGCTGAAGTTCCTTCCTTCCTTCGACACAAGCAGGGAACCCAGGGTGTGGCGGGGTAGTGCCGGCCGTGTAGTCCCGAGATGAGTAAGGTCCCAAGAGGCTGGGTCTTGAAGGATTTTCTGTGAGCCCCTGGAACTTCTCAGACCTTGAACTCATTTGCCCTGAAGGCCAGGTCCTGACTAGCGTGTTAGCATGTCCCATCCTCAAACCATTGACTCCTGGAGCATGTGATGAGAGCCACGTGAGTCCTGCCTCTGAGCGACTTGAGACTATGACATTGAAAGATGAGTAGGAGTTTGGGGTTAGGGGCAGCTTTCTAGATAAAAAACTGAGAGAGTTCAGAGGGCAAAAGGGCAGGAAGGGTAGACTGTGAGCCAAGGAGATGAGAGGGATAACAAGGGAATGGGGGAAGACAAGGGGGCTGGCTGATGATCGAGACAAGTTCCTCTGTCTCTTTCATCTGTAAATTGGGCAGGAAATGCTCCACCAGGAGTTTCCCAGAGGACGGAACATGCTAACACGCTAGTCAGGACCTGGCCTTCAGGGCAAGTGAGTTCAAGGTCTGAGAAGTTCCAGGGGCTCACAGAAAATCTTTCAAGACCCAGCCTCAGGGCTCGTTGTCTTCTGATCACTTTGGAACTGAAGTGGCCAAGGACCCACTGACTTGCTGGGTAACTTAGCAAGTCCCTACCTGGCCTTTAGTGCCTCCAGTCCTTTGCTCTAACTGAAGAGAAGGTTGTGTTTGTGCAAAAGCACTTCCAGAAAATGTGCCAAGCGCTGACAGTGTAGTGGGGACAGGGTAAGGGGTGGTGTCCCCCAGGGAATGGCTTCAGGAAAACCTACCGTAAGACTCCTAGTCTATCTCTTCTTGGGCCTCCTCCATCCTCCATGTGGGAAAGATGTTGAGCTGGAAGCACAGGGCTAAATATTTGAACAGGTAACTGAGGTAGACACCATAAGGAGGTGAGATTTGAACCAAAGTTCAGCAAGGGGATGGGCAAGTCACGCAGATACCTGACTGAGGTGAAGCTGAGGAACAGCAAGAACTTGGCTCTGACGTCCGCAAGGGGCAGTGAAAAGGCTGGCTGGAGCTGAAAGAGCTGAGGAGAAGATGGGGGTGTGGGGAGGGGTGCCAAATTACAAAGGGCAGTGGGTCTCCTCTTAATGTAAAGGGAGTCTCTTGAATGACAACAGGACCTTGCCTGGTTTTACTCAGATCACCTGACTAGTGTCTTGAGCCCCTGTCAGGGAAGCAAGACTAAGGGAGAGAGAAAAACAGGAGGCTCCTGCGGCAGCCCAGGCCAGTGATGACTATGGTGAAGCAGGGAAGGTAGCGAGGCACAACCAGGCTGAGGGAAGAGCTGGAAGTGAAAGCCAGTGGTGTCGGCCATGAGCAGTACGTGCAACTGCAAACGAAAGAGAAGTCGTATGTGTTCTGGCTACTGGCCTGAATGACTGCAGAATGGAGTCACCAAGTATGTAAGACAGGGAAACAAAAGGAGGCACCAGTCTGGGGCCTCAAGTCAGGAGTTCTACCAGCTATTCAGTGGAAGAGACGGCACGAAAGCCGTTCGATGAAAGAGGCTGGAGTTCGGCCCGTGACTCAGGCTGGAGATAACATCGAGGCGGGTGGCGTGAGTGTTGAGATGTTCCTTGGAGCCACAAGACTGGATGAGATCACCTAGGGTGTAAGAGCAAGCAGAGGAAAGGTCAAGGATGGAGCTGAGGCACGGTTCAGAGGCCAGGAGGAACCAGCAAAGCAATGAAGAAATAAAAGGAGAGCTGAGAGAGAGCTGGGTGCAGCCCAGGCAGCCACTGCTGCCAGAAGGGGACCACCAGCTGGAGAACAAAAGGACTGAGGGTGACCCTGGACCTTAGGGCAGGAGGGCTAGTGGTGACCCTTGGAAGGGCAGGTATCAAAGTATCTCTCAGATATGTGATTTCAAAAAGGGAAAACCTGGGGCTGGAGAGATGGCTCAGTGATTAAGAGTGCTGGCTGCTCTTCCAGAGAACCGAGTTTAATTCTCAGGACCCACATGGCAGCTCACGTAACTCTTAACTCCGAGGTTTCTGACACGCTCATACAGGCATACAGGGAGGCAAAACACCAATGCATGTAAAATAAATATTAGAAGAAGAAGAAGAAGAAGAAGAAGAAGAAGAAGAAGAAGAAGAAGAAGAAGAAGAAGAAGAAGAAGAAGAAAGAAAGAAAGAAAGAAAGAAAGAAAGAAAGAAAGAAAGAAAGAAAGAAAGAAAGAAAGAAAGAAAGAAAGAAAGACAGACTTGCCAGGCATGGTGGCGCACACCTTTAATCCCAGCCTGATCCACAAAGCAAATTCTATGACAGCCATGGCTACACTGAGAAACCCTGTCTCTAAAAACCAAAAAGAAAAGAGAAACGAAAGAAAACCAAGTGTAATAGGAAGTGTGAGAGCCTGTAGGAGGCTTTCTATAGAAAAATCGAGGAAAGAGACTTAAGATGGCTCCGTTGTAAAGCACTTGCCCCACAAGCATGACAATCTGAGTTCTCCCCAAAACCTGCAGGGAAAAAAGGTGTAGTAGTGAAACTTGTGTGTAATCCCAGGGCCAGGGAGGCAGAGGCAAGCTGCGCTCGAGGCTCACTCGCCACCAGCCTGCTTGGGAGCTCTGGCTTGATAAGAGAACCTGTCTCAAAGGATTTCGATGGGGTTTTGAGTAGTCTGTTGGTGGCCTCCATACTCACAAGCATGCCTGCATACGAGGGCACACAAATAGTCGCACACACACACACACACACACACACACCCTGAGTTTTTCTCAGGGAAACGTGAACCCTAATATTTTTGTGTGACCAGAGATAGTCTCATTTCTTTTTTGTTTGTTTGTTTGGTTTTTTTGTTTTGTTTTGTTTTGTTTTTCGAGACAGGGTTCCTCTGTATAGCCCTGGCTGTCCTGGAACTCATTTTGCAGACCAAGCTGGCCTCGAACTCAGAAATCTGCCTGCCTCTGCCTTCCGAATGCTGGAATTAAAGCGTGCGCCACCACGCCCGGCGATAGTCTCATTTCTGAAACAGCACATGAGAATACAGACTGGGTTTTCACTGGTTTTTCACTTAATATTTATTGAACTATTAAAATATTTTTGAGGGCAGGGACGATGACTCAGAGGGTAAAGTTCTTGGCTTGGAGCATGTTCAGGTCCCGAACATCCATAAAAGAGCGGGGTGGGGGAGGGGCATCTGTAACCCCAGCTTTCAGGGGGGGAAGACAGGAGGATCCCTGAAGTTTGATTGACAGCAAGACTAGCCAATTCGTGAGCTCCAGGTTCAGTGAAGCTGCTCTGCCTCAAAGAAACAGAAAGAGGCCATCTAGCCACTGGTGAGATGGCTCAGTGGGTAAGAGCACCCGACTGCTCTTCTGAAGGTCTGGAGTTCAAATCCCAGCAACCACATGGTGGCTCATAACCATCCGTAACAAGATCTGACTCCCTCTTCTGGAGTGTCTGAAGACAGCTACAGTGTACTTACATATAATAAATAAATAAATCTTTAAAAAAAGAGACCATCTAGCACTGCCTCAGGCCTACACGCGCACATACACTACATACACACAAATACATAAGTAAATAAAAGGCCATTTTTCATCATATGTTACTATATGTTAGAAATAGTTATAGCTATAGCAAGGGGAAAACACAAGGCTATCACAGAATGGGAAAGTCTGTCAAGGACTGCCTAGAAAGAGAAATATCTGAAGCACCCAAATGTGTGCTTCTATATCTTTTTCCTTTGTTTTGCCCACATGTATATCTGTCTACCACATGTGTGCCTGCTGTCCACAGAGGACAGATGAGGGCATCAGATCCTCTAGAAATGAAGTTACAGATTGCAATGTAGGTGATAGGCATCACCCCCAGGTCCCCTGGAAGAACAATCATTGCTCTTAGCCACTGAGATGTCTTCTCCAGCCCCTTCCCCCTTTTCCCCCCAAAGATTTGACTTTTAGTTATGTGCCTGTGTGGAGGGATGGGTGTTGTAGTTATGAAAACCAGAAAAAGGCGGCATTGGATTCCCAGGACTGGTACTGTGGCTGGTTATGGGAGACAGGAACTGAACCTGAGTCCTCTGTAGGAACAGCATGTGCTCCTAACAGCTGCGCCATCTCTCCAGTCTCCATGCCTGTAAACATTACAAATACTTCCTTACCATCATGTAGACCTTAATTGATATCACTGTGGTTTGCGCTCGTCCCAGTGTGGTGTTGAGTCTTTAAGGGGTGGAGCCTGGTGGAAAGTGACTAGGTCACTGGGTGCTGACCTCTGAAGAGATTAAGTCATTTTCACTTGACCCTGGTTGGTTTCCATAGGAACTTGCTGTACAGAAGGAACAAACCTGGCCCTGAACATCTCCTGCTTCCTCTTGTCCCGTGCGGCCTCTCCCTCTTAGCCGGGCTCCCACCATGGTGCCATCTGCCACGTTGTGATGAAGCCAGAAGTCTCTTGCCAAAGCCAGGCAGAAGCCAGTGCCATGCTTCTGGACCTCTGAAGGTATGAATCAGATAAATATCTTTCCTGATTAAAGTGCCCAGCCTCAGATATTTTGTAATAGCGACAGAAAATGGATGGATACATCAAACATCCCTCCTTGCCTTGAAAAGTTCTCATTACAACTGGTTCGTGCAATCCAGGTCCCAAAGCTGTCCCTCTGTGGCTCCTGTCATTATGTCTCTCCTGACTTCCTCTGATTGAAACCAGTTCTCCTAGGGAAAGAGACAGAATTGACTGTACTGCAGAAGGTGTGTCCTGATTTTGGCTGACTGGTGTTTGCTGGCACTAATTATCTTGCTTCTCTGTCTCCAGTCTTTGCTGCAAGTTGGAAGTTGGATAAGGTCTTAGTTAGGAACAAGTTAAGTGCTTCTGGCTGAAAGGCAGCGCAGACAGTCTGATGTCTGCTGGGGAATGCATGAGGCCTGGTCGTGCTTAGATATCTCCGTGCATGGTTCTGGAAGGCCAATCCAGGGTCTTTGCCACTGGGCTTCCTGCCTGGCCCCACTCTAAGGTATTTATATATGTAGCCATCCCATAACCACAGTTCCCAGTCCCGAGCTGGCTTCCTCTGTTCTCCCTCCCACACGGAGCACACCTCTTCTCTGAATGGAAGGAGGTCAACCCTGGTCAAAGGTCACAGATGGTTTGTTTTCTTTTGGACATGTCACAACATGTCACACCGTAGTATCCGTGAGATGCAGTCCTTATAGTCTCATTTCCACAAATCAGTCACACTTTTCTTTTTTTACATTTTTTATTTTTTTTGGTTTTTCGAGACAGGGTTTCTCTGTATAGCCCTGGCTGTCCTGGAACTCACTTGGTAGACCAGGCTGGCCTCGAACTCAGAAATCCGCCTGCCTCTGCCTCCCGAGTGCTGGGATTAAAGGCCTGCGCCACCAGGCCCGGCCTTTTTTTACATTTTAAAAAAAGATTTATTTGTTTTATGTATATGAGTACACTGTAGCTGTCTTCAGACACACCAGAAGAGGGCATCGAATCCCATTATAGATGGTTGTGAGCCTCCATGTGGTTGCTGGGAATCAAACCTCTAGCCCTTAAAATTTTTTTAGATTCTTAAATTTTATATGTGAGTGTTTTGCCCCTACCTAAACACACACATGCACATGCACGCACACGCAAATGCACACGCACACACACACATATACACACACATACACCATGTGCATGCCTGAAAAAGTCACCAGTTCCCCTGAAACAGAAGTTACTGATGGTCAAGAGCCATCATGTTGGTGCTGGGACTCAAACCTGAGACCTCCACAAGAACAGGAAGTGCTTTAAACCATTAAGCCATCTCTCCAGCCATGTATGTCACAGATCTTGCTAATGATCTAAACCCCGGATGGATAATGTTGCCTAAATCAGCAATTTCCTTGAAGATAGCAAGACAGGGCAGATGCTAAAGTTACCCCTGAAAAGAGTGGGACAAGAGAGACTTAAATAGGGGGCTGGAGAGATGGCTTAGCAGTTAAGAGCACTGATTGCTCTTCCAGAGGTCCTGAGTTCAGTTCCCAGCACACATGGTGGCTCACAACCATCTGTAATGCGATCTGGTGCCCTCTTCTGGTGTGTGTCTGAAGACAGATATAGTATACTCATATAAATAAAATAAATAAATCTGAGAGAGAGAGAGAGAGAGAGAGAGAGAGAGAGAGAGAGAGAGAGAGAGAGAGAGAGAGTCTTAAATAGACACTGAAAACCTGGAGGGAGAAAGGTAAGTTCATTGAAGCGTTGACGATTGTTAAGGGGATGGTAGGTGGAGGTGCTTGCCTAAGTTCGAGCTTCAAAAGCCGGTGAAAGGAGCAAGCCAGCCCTTGCAATGTGTCCTCTGACTTGTCCTGAACTGTGGCACTCATATAAAAAGGTGATTAAAGAGACATTCATTTAGGGCTGGGAATGTAGCACAGAGGTAAAGTGCCTAGCAGGCACTTAAAAAGTCTTGAGCTTAACCCTTGACTGAAAGAGAGACAGAGAGCGAGGAGAGAGGACAGAGAAGAGATAAAAGAGCGAGGTAGAGGAGACCCTTAAATACACAGAGTCGCCAGGTAGCTGTGGCCCACACCTTTAATCCCAGCACTTGGGAGGCAGAGGCAAATCAGATCTGTTGCTGGCCAGCTTAGTCTATAAAGTGAGTATCAGGACAGCCAGGGCTTCACAGAGAAATCCTGTCTCAAAAAAAACAAAAAACAAAAAACAAAAACAGGGCTGGTGAGATGGCTCAGTGGGTAAGAGCACCCGACTGCTCTTCTGAAGGTCCAGAGTTCAAATCCCAGCAACCACATGGTGGCTCACAACCATCCGTAACAAGATCTGATGCCCTCTTCTAGAGTGTCTGAAGACAGCT
>NC_034596.1:96934956-96938318 GCF_900095145.1 Mus pahari
CTCACAACCACCCATAACAAGATCTGACGCCCTCTTCCAGAGTGTCTGAAAACAGCTACAGTACATATACATATACATTTACATATAATAAATGAATAAATCTAAAAAAAAAAAAAAAAAAAAACCAAAACAAACAAACAAACAAAAACAAAAACCATGGAGTCCGTGAGGAAAGACAGAAAGTCCTCCAGTGTAAGGAAGGAAATAACGGCTCAGAGAGGCACGGCAATGCAGCAGATGTTTACTAGGGAGCTCCGTAACCACTGCCCTCTGTACAGGCCAGTAAACAGAGGTGGGAAGGAAGAGCCTGCCCCTGAGCCCGTCAGAGAGCCTACTACACACAGCAATGAGTTCTTGCCGGCTTGAGCGTGACAAAGCCTGGAGCCCAGAGCTTAAGCCTTCTTGACAGCTGCTACTTCTGCTCAAACCACTGCTTTCAGCCTGAACCCAAAGTGAGCAGACCTGGCACTGAGGATTGTTCTCTACAAGGGCTCCTCTATGACTGATATCATTCCCAAAGCCTGGGAAACAGCCCTCACAAAACCGTCATTGCCCTCCGTGCCAAACATTTAGTGACATTCCTTTAGTCCTCTGTGGCCCTTAGAAAACACAGCTACTGACTAAACTATATTAAGAAATACCAACTACTGCCCAACCCCAGGCAGCCCCATGGGCCTTGGTGACGTCTACTATATAGGGTCATGGGGAAAGAGGCCTCTGATGGCCTCTTGGATCCTAAATCCCTAAATTGCTTTTTCCTGGCAGAGCCCTGCCCTCCAGCTCTTGTCTTCACTTTATGAGAAATTTATATTCGAGAAAAAAAGTAGAGGGGGCTCACAGCCCATATGCCTTGGTGATCAGAGCTTTAACTGATACCTGCTGGTGTCCAAACAGCATCCATCTGTAGCTATATGGCTCAAACACTATGTTTAGGTTGGAGTAGGGAGGCAGTCTGCATGCACCCAAGAGCTGAGTTTCTTCCCTTTCCTGGGAATCTTGTCACATTCACTGTGGGCTTGGGGACCTAGAGGTGAAGCACAGTGACAGTTGAGAGCCTGTGGGAGACTCTGGATTCAACCACAATCCTACAACTCCCCTAACAACCATGCTCAGTCACTTAGTGCTTAGTGGTCATTGCCAGCTTGAAGGGATGCAGAGCCATCAGGAACAGAAGCCCGAGAGGAAGGTCTGTGTAGGGTTATGTGGGTTTAGGTTCATTGAGGTGAGAAGAAGACACATCCCAAATGTGGGTGCTACCATTCCAAGAGCGGAAGGAAAAAGAAAGAAAAGAAAGGAAATCTCCACAGGCTGAATATAAAAAGCAAGACAGGAAGCAGAGAGGGGGGCACACCCTCTAATCCCCAGCACTAGGGAGGCAGAAGCAGGCAGAGCTCTGTGATTTTTGAGGCCAGCCTGGTCTACAGAGAGTTCCAGGACAGCCAATTTCTGTCTTGAAAAAACAAACAAACAAACAAAAGGCAGGAAGGAAGGAAGGAAGGAAGGAAGGAAGGAAGGAAGGAAGGAAGGAAGGAAGGAAGAGAAATCTCCATAAGCTGAATAAAAAGGAAGGAAAGGAAGAAATGTCCACTGGCCAAATCAAATTGGGAAAAAAAAAAAAAAAAACGAAATTCAAGATAAGCATCCACTGTCTATGTCTCCCCTGCTTCCTAGCTGCAGGTGTGTGACAGTGTGACATCCACTATCTATGTCTTCCTCTGCTTCCTGGCTGCAGGTGTGTGACGTGGCCAGATGCCTCAAGCTCCTTCTGCATGGACTCTCTTGCATGACTGACAGACTGTGAGCTCCAATAAATCTGTTGTCTCCTGAGGGAGCAAGGACAGCCAGCATAAGCTCCCCCTGCAGTCTGTGGCTTTCATAAGGCCTTCAGTTAAGAACGGCTTTACATATTTAAATGGTTGGGGGTGGAAAACAAAAGTGTAACCATCCAGCAGGGAGACCAGCCTGGTCTACAAAGTGAGTTCCAGGACAGCCAGGGCTATACAGAGAAACCCTGTCTTGAAAAACAAAACAAGCCGGGCATGGTGGCGCACACCTTTACTCCCAGCACTTGGGAGGCAGAGACAGGTGGATTTCTGAGTTCGAGGCCAGCCTGGTCTACAGAGTGAGTTCCAGGAGAGCCAGGGCTATACGGAGAAACCCTGTCTCAACAAACAAACAAACAAACAAAAACAAAAAAAGAAAGAAAGAAAGAAAGAAAGAAAGAAAGAAAGAAAGAAAGAAAGAAAGAAAGAAAGAAAGAAAGAAAGAAAGACAAACAGAACAAAACAAGTGTAACCATCGTCCCTAGTAAGGAAGACCCTGAGAGGGACCCAGCACACCGTACCAAGTCTTGCTCAATTCAGCGCTTCCTTTAGGGTCTCCTTCATGCTGATGTTCAGCCACAAGGGAAGAGACCTGGAGGGCTGGCAAGGCCTAGAACCTCTGGCCATGCAGCCTCTGCAGACCACACCTGCCAACCCTGCTCAAAATGGTTTCACTGTCCATTCCCGACCTTTCTCTCTTACACTTCAGTGAGATGCCAAACACTACTAAATTTAAAAACATAGTAAGTTAGATATATAGAGTCGATCAGGGGCCAGCAAGAGGACTCAGAGCGTAAGGATGCTGGCTGCCTGACAACCTCATGACAGTCTTCGTCAGACCCCTGGGATCCGCACAGTGGGACGAGAGAACTGACCCTCTACTTGTTCTCTGACCTCCACATACATATTGTGACATGCATACATCCATATCTGTGTTAATTAATAAATTGATGAATTAGTCCATTAAAACAACATCATCATCATAGTTAGTAGCCAACTAGTTGCATGTGCAAGATTTTTGGTGCGTGAAATTAGTTCCAGCAATACAAATGATCTGAATGTCTGGATACATAAAACTAGGACAGCATTTACAACGGAAGGAGACCTTAGGGCTTACCTTTGTCATAGATACAGCACCTGCTAGTCCCCCCTCTGGAGCCTGGGCCCCATCAGAGACAGCCAAGCAGCTGGCTTTAAAAAAAATGTCAAACTAAAGAAGAAGGGATACTTAACCCCCCAAGTTATGGGCACGCTTTTGCAGGGTCTACATTTAGCACTGTGGAGGCCAGTTTACTCTCTGGAGAGACAAAGAAGGAAGACGCCATCTTTAGAAGCTAATGGTCCAGGGTTGGGGGCTGGGGGGGGGGGTCAGGCAAATGAGCACTGAGCCCCAGGGGACCCTGAGATTGGGGAGGTGGAAGACATTGGCCCATTAAGAACAGTTATAAGGCCGGGCGTGGTAGCGCATGCCTTTAATCCCAGCACTGGGAGGCAGAGGCAGGCGGATTTCTGAGTTCGAGGCCAGCCTGGTCTACAGAG
>NC_034596.1:96938439-96943758 GCF_900095145.1 Mus pahari
AGAAACCCTGTCTCGAAAAACCAAAAAAAAAAAAAAAAAAAAAAAAAGGGTTAATGGTGAAGTACTGTGGCCAAGTTACTCTTGAAGGCAGGCCTGGGTGAGTGTCTCAACTTCCTATCTTAACTGTTCTTGTTTGCAGGTTCTGGTAACTTAGAGGACCTTATGAAACCTTATTTTCAGTTCAGAGGAAAGCAGGAAGAGAAGGCAAGAACAGCAAGGCAGGCCTTGGGAGAGAGCTTTAAGTAGGTTCAGACTTCCACCTAGGCTAGAAGGAAAGGAAGATTCTAGAAACTTTTCAGTGTGTGTGTGTGTGTGTGTGTGTGTGTGTGTGTGTGTCTCATGCTTTTGTGCCTATGTATGTGGGTACTGGAGAGCAACTCCAGGGCCTCAGGGGTGCTAAGCATATATTTTTAACCACTGAGCTGTGTAGAAAGCACTTGTTCGAATGTTGATAGAGACAACACATTCATGAAAGGATTTTTGCAAATGTGGGACTCAGAAAGTGACATTTACCCAGTGTGATCAGTTAACAGAGTTCCTTCTGTGGCTTTTCTATTAAATGGACAATGTGTCTTTAATCTTATATCCTGCTTTCCCCCTTCTTGTCAATATCCCTTACACGTCTCCTATGGTACAGCCACCTTAATAATCATTAGCTCTAATGCGTGCCTTAGTATTTAGCCTGCTCAGTTAACTGGGCCATCGTCTTAACTTCACTCGTCCCAGCATACTGTGCACCTGACTAATTCCTGTTATTTGGATGCGCGGGAATTGGGTGAACTAAGCAATCGTTTGTAGCACAGCACAGCTCTCTGTGTGCGATCATTCCGGATCGTGTGGGTTGGGCACCTTGGCCTGCATAGGTTACCTATGACTCCATTCTTGAACAGGGCTCCTCCTGCATGGATTACAGGGTCAAATTCCAAGTCACAGGTATTTCCCAAAGGTTCAAAGTGACATTGACTCCCTGGGTGGCCAAGCCTACTCAGCAAGAACCACTACTGTTTTAGTTGCTCAGGGGCACTAACCCCACCCTCTATGGCAGATACTCCAGTCCCTTTACAGATGCCAGCTATTCTAGGTCTCTGGTCATATTTATATGCAGCCCAGTTGCAAATAAACATGCAAGAGGCCCAGTTATACCTGAACTCTGATAAACAAGGAATAATTCTTAAGCTTGAGTATATCCCAAATGAGGGTTATTCACATTGAAAACATCACTGTGGATAGGAAATTCAGATGTACTGGTTCTCATGTATTGTTTCTGGCAATCCTGGTCTCAAAGAGCCCCATCCGACCTCTGAAGCCCCTTAGTGTGAGTGTGACCTTCATCTGCCACCTGGAATCTGTCCCCATTCCTCCTTTGGGAGTAAGATGGTCATGTCTACTGGGTCCCAGGGAACCAGAGATGCTATATAAGGAACACTGGGCATGGCTTCGGGAACTGGCCTGTTTGTTTTACTGGGTAAAGATATTGCCTGCTTACATTAGTGAGTAAAGTTTTGTTTTCTTTTGGAAGAGACAGAAATATCCAGGCAGGCCTGGCCCTGGAACAGTTGGAGAAATAAATCATAGAATCGTCTTCCATGTTGTCTCTAGGAAAGCCACTCAAGGACTTGGAAGGGCCAGTCAGGAGAGAAGGCCTCTTAGCCTTAAGAAGCACGCAGGCCGCACTGCTCAGGAATGTTTAAAACCATCTGCCCCACATCTTGGTGACAGAAAGAACTTTAAAGACTTTACTAAAGCCTCTGGGCTACTTTCCTGACTCGACACCCCAGCTTTTGCCTCTACCAGGACAGCCCATTCTGAGACTGTTTCCTTGGCTTCTAGAAAGTTCTTTCTCCCATCCTTGGTTGGTTCCTTCAGGGTTGCATCAAATCTTTATACTTCTAACTGGAGGCTGAGGGCACAGTGAGGAGTGTGACAGCCACAGTGTGGACAATGACCTGGAATCTAACCAATCAGGGGCCATGACCCGCATGCTCTTCTTGCTCTGTGCACCCTACCTATGACACCCACCTCCAGCCTTCTCTCTAAAGGTCAGAATAAGACAGTCCTACCTTGATGCTGCCCTCAAGCTCACTACAGCTATCCTGATTATGCTGGGAGCACACCTGGACACATCTGGCTGACCCACGGCAGACCCTCCCAGGGTGTCTCCTATTGGGATAGATTTGCGGTATTGGGGGCCTGCAGTCAAAGCTCATTTTCGAGTGGCTCTCATGCTTCCCCAGCAAAGGTAAGAATAGCTGACTGCTCAGACTCACACACAGCACGGAAGCAGAGTTAATAATGTCGGATGCAGGCCTCGTAAGAATACCACAGCATAACCGAAGGGTGCATACGATCTCGGTCTCTGCCTCTGGACGGCGAATGCCTCAGGCGCTGTGCCTGAGTGTGTAACCCCGAGTCTTGGTTCTCTCATCTGTAAATGGAACATGGTAATTCTAGACTGCAGGGATTTCCTGAGGATAAAGTGGGACCACTCACTGGAATGTGTGCATTGGTGCAAATGCCAGGAACTATAACCAAACCAAAATATGGTGTGAGGTCAGTCAGCCTTCAGGAAAACCTCAACACTATAGACAAAGTTAACGGGTGGGTTTTATTTTTGAGACAGGGTCTCACATATCCCAAACTGACTTAAAATTCCCCATGCATCAGAGGATAAGCCTAAACTTCCGACTCTCCTGCCTCCACCTCCTGTATTCTACAATTATAGGTGAGTTCCTCTGCACCCAGTTTACATAATCCCAGGAATAAAACCCAGGACCCAGAGAATGGCAGACAAGTATTCTGCTCACTGAGCTATATTCTCCCCACCAGGGGGTGAATTTTAAAAAGGACTGAATGTGGGTCAACTTGACTGCCAAATCCCGGGTCTCCTAGAGTTGTGTCTGAACCCTTTCTACACAGAATTATTGGGGAGTTAACTGACACAAGCCTCTCCTTCATCTAGTGCCTGCTGTCCCCTGCATTGTTCTAGACATTGGGGTGCACCTCCCGCAGCTCACGCTGGAGGTACAGAAACAGGCAAGACGCAAATTAAAAGTATCAGAGGTACGGGGAGTAGTGAGTGGAAAGGGGTATGCGGGGGTTGGGAGGCTGGGGGAGGGGGAATATCGTGCTAAGATCTTACTGTTTCTTGCCCAGTGCAGCAGCGCTACCTAGTGGTCATCTTGGAAATCTGCATAGGCTAGCTGTTAATTACAGAGTATGCCTGGTGTTGACTGATGCCAGCACCAAACATCCTGCCGTGCACAGAGTTAAAGATATAAGGAATGAAACCAATCTGCTTTTGTCACTCTAGAATGTCTCAGAAGGTCAGTTTTGTCGCTCAGAAGTTTGCTTACATTGGCAGAGCCCGCCTCAGTTTTATCATTGTATATGAAGAATTTTATACTCGCGGAGAGAATTCAAGAGTCACGCACACAGAGGGAAGGTACTTGGCTCCAAAAGAGTTGTTTGCTGTTGTAAGGAAGAGGGAGGGATACTTAACCCCCAAGTTATGGGCATGCCTTTCCAGGGGTTCACAGAGTTCTCATTTGCATTGTGGAATCCAGTTCACACTTTGGAAAGGCAAAGAAGAAAGATGCCAGCTTTCCTCTCAAGAAGATAACGGTGGGGGGGGGGGGGTAGCAGGTAAATGAGCACTGAGCCCCATGGGTATCATGAGGTATCTTGGGGCTAGAGGCATTAAGAACAGATATATATATGGTTTTTCGAGACAGGGTTTCTCTGTGTAGCCCTGGCTGTCCTGGAACTCACTCTGTAGACCAGGGTGGCCTCGAACTCAGAAATCTGCCTGCCTCTGCCTCCCGAGTGCTGGGATTAAAGGCATGCGCCACCATGCCCGGCTTGTGAATGTATTTCACGCTCATGAAGTTGAAGGGGTGTTACAGAGTGTTTTGAGTCACTGTTGTCAGTGACTAACAGAAAAGCTAAAAACCAAGGGGCAGAGGATCTCAAGCTAAAGGAAGCAGGGAGCTGAGGGCAGGTCAGAGAAAGGCTCTCTGGACAGCAAGCATAAGTGCAAAGATACAGGAGGAGATGGGTATGGGAGATGGACCCGCTGGGAAACTGCTTGCAGCCCAAGCAAAGGGACCAGAGTTCTGACCCCCAGGATCCACGGAAAAGCGGGTGTAGTTCCAACACTGGGATGGGGAGATAGGTGGATCCCACGGGCTTTCTGGCCAGCCACTCTGGCTGGTCAGTAAGTTCCAGGGTCATTGAAAAACACGACTTAAGCTGGGCGTGGTGGCACATGCCTTTAATTCTAGTTCTTGGGAGGCAGAGGCTGGCGGATTTCTGAGTTCGAGGCCAGCCTGGTCTACAGAGTAAGTTCCAGGACAGCCAAGGTTACACAGAGAAACCCTGTCTCGAAAAACCAAAACCAACCAACCAACCAAACCAAACCAAACAAAACAAAAAAAAGACTTAAAAAATGAATAAGGTGGAAAATGGCGGCTGGAGTCGAATTCCTGGGTCCCACATGTTGGAAAGAAAGAAGGAACTTCCTCAAGTTCTCTAACCCCCACGTCAGTACACTCACGCACACAATAAAATAAACAGAATTTAACTTTTAAAAAAATACAGGATATGAGGTATGATGTTTAATTTTTTTTTTAAAGCCTGATACATGCAGAGCCCCGAGGCCAGTGCTCAGAAGGCCAATGCTGGAAGATCCCAAAAGCCAGCATGGAGGGTGGGGACTTAGCTCAGTGGTAGAGTGCTTGCTTAGCAAGCACAAGGCCCTAGGTTCAGGTCTCAGCTCTGAAAAAAAAAAAAAAAAAAAGACAAAATAAAAAGAAGCTAGGGAAAGGATGGCAGGGAAAGCTGGGTTCTACTTAGGATATGAGAGAGCAAGAGCCAGAGAGTGAGGGATGGGAGAGAGGGGTGAGAGAGAGCGAGAGGAGGGAGAAGGGAGAGAGGGGGAGGCTTTGCGGTTTAAAAATAGCCAATATCTAAAAATACAAAAGATTAAACCCATTTTTAAATTTTTCTATTTTTTAAAGCCTGTTTTTAAAAGAAAGATTCACTAGGATTGTTTTTCCATCGACGGGCTTGAGCTCCGTGTCTTCTGTATGTGCATATTTTATATGTATGTACCTTTTCATGGTATTCCGTGGGTCCTGGAAGATGTCCCGTGAGGGGACTCAGGGGACTGAGCCCCCATGAAGCCTCTCACATAAGACTTGGGTCTTCGCCGGGCCTGGTGGCGCATGCCTTTAATCCCAGCACTCGGGAGGCAGAGACAGGCGGATTTCTGAGTTCAAGGCCAGCCTGGTCTACCAAGTGAGTTCCAGGACAGCCAGGGCT
>NC_034596.1:96944997-96946777 GCF_900095145.1 Mus pahari
AGATAAAAGGATGTGCCTTCGCTTTAAGAATATGACCTAGACTGAATAATATATATATATATATATATATATATATATATATATATATATATATATATATATATCACTTCTGTTCACACCCCCGCTGTCTGGAACTTAGTTGCAGAACGTGTCGATCTGTAAGGGAGGCGCTGGGGAAGCATGTAGTAATTAAGCCATTCTGAACCTGGCTAAAAATAGTTTTCCCATGTAAGAAAGGGGTAGTGGGAGCTGGAAGAGGGTGAGCGCTTCTGCTCCTGTGACAAATTCCTCATTTTGCTTTCCTTGAGGAGAGCCGATTCTTTTACAAATGACCAGTAGGACACAGACTCTAGGCAAATGAGACACTAACTTTTACCCACCGTTCCGATACCAGGCACTCCAGATTGACGTCTCTGTCTTTTTTAGTTGTTTTTTTTTTTAAGTGTATATATTTAATTTTTAATATTTATTTATTTTTGAGACAGGGTCTTACTATGCAGACTTGGCTCGTCTTGAATGCTCAAAGATCTGTCTGCCTTTGCCTCCCAGGGTGTTGGAGTTAAAGGTGTGTGTCACCAGCCCCTTTACACTATATAAACTTTTAAAAATGATTTATTTTATGTGCGTTGATGTTTTGCTTGTATATGTGTCTGTGTGAGGGTGTCAGATCTCCTGGAGCTGAAGTTACTGACAGCTGTGAGCCACCATGTGCGTTCTGGGAATTGAACCCAGGTCCTCTGGAAGAGCAGTCAGTGCTCTCAACCACAGAGCCACCTCTCCAGCCCCAGACTTAGCTACTTTAATTGTTATGTGTGTGAGCGTCTGCCTGAATGTATTATGCTTACCACATGTGTGTCTGTGGTCAATGAAGATCAGAGTCCTTGGGACTGGTGACTGTAAATGACCATGTGCGTGCTAGGAAACCAACCTGGGTCTTCTGTAATAGCGAGTGCTATGATCCAATGGGCCATCTTTCTAGTCCCCCATTTAGGTTTTTAAAAAAATATTTATTCATTCAGGGGGCAGGGCACACTTAAGCTACAACATGTATGCCCCAGCATGTTGGTCAGTGGTCAGAAGACAGCTGAGTCAGCTCTTTCCTTCAGCTAGTCTTCTCCCAGAGACTGAACTCACAGTGCCAGGATTGGCTGCAGTGGTACGACCCACTGAGCCATCTTCCTACACCATCTTTCATAGTCCAGATAGCAATACAGTAAAATAGTTTGGACGAGTGAGGAGATCAATTATTAAGGTGACAACGGGACTTGCTCTTGGTCTCCAACCATGGGACAGCTAGAATGGGAGCCAAGATTTCTGGTAGCCTCACGCTCAAGCTCTTGGCATCATGCTTGTCCTGCAGTCCCCCCACCTTCGACCCTGGTGCTGGGAATACATATCCATTGCTGTCCCCGGTCTGTATTCTGCTGGTGCCAGGCCTATCTGTGGATAGCATCTCCCTTCAACAATGTCATTGCCATCCTGGGTGACACACCTTTTAGCTTAGCCAGAAGCTCCACCCTGATCTGAGGATAAGCACTTTCTCGGTTAGGGACACACCCTGACATCCTTCAGTCATCCTGATGCCCATAGGGCTACAATCTGGGCAGCTCTTGAGGAGCCCCCAGCATCATGAAGATTCAAGAAGGGACATGGTGATATAGATGCTCTAGTTCTTTTTTTTTTTTTTTTTTTTTTGATACAGGGTTTCTCTGTATAGCCCTAGCTGTCCTGGAACTCACTTTGTAGACTAGGCTGGCCTCAAACTCAGAAATCCACCTGC
>NC_034596.1:96946788-96948077 GCF_900095145.1 Mus pahari
CTCACTTTGTAGACTAGGCTGGCCTCAAACTCAGAAATCCACCTGCCTCTGCCTCCCGAGTGCTGGGATTAAAGGCGTGCACCACCACTGCTGGGCTAGATGTTCTAGTTCTAAGTCAATGGTGTGTCGGGGTCATGGCCAGAGTGGGCTACTCGGGAAGTGGGTAGGGAGAGTGTCAGAAAATCTCTTGAAAGGAAACTGTCTGGGTTCCAGGGAGATGGTCCACCATCTTTCCCGGTTTTAAAAAAAACAAGAACAACAACAAAAAAACGAGGCTTCATACATGTGTAGATATAGATGGTGGGACAGCTGAGCAGGCCAGGGCTGCGGGTGGGATGGTAAGAAACCAGTCAGTAGAGAAGTACCAGGAGTGAACCTGAGGGTGCCAGGACGACGGGGGACACCCATCCTGCAGAGTATGGACTTCAGCCCCAAGGACCTTGGCATTTATGGCATGGGTGAGTCTGTGCCCACCCACGGCTATGACGGCTATGACACAGAAACCTTGGGACTCTGGGCTGGTTCGGGATGTCCTCCTGGCCCTGAGACTATGCATCAAACTGGCTTCCTGCCAGCATTACAGAAGGCTTCCTCAGAGCACTGGCAGCCCAAGCACACATAGGAGTTGGCTAGGCAGCCAATTCACTTAGAAGGTCTGGGCTGTAGCTTATGGGATGCTCCAGGAATTGCTCTGAGCTGGGGGTAGGAGGGTGGGGGTGGGGGATCCTGGGAAATGCATATGGTGCTCTCAGGGAGGGGTTCCTGCTTGGTAGCGGTTTCCAGTTTCTGTAGAGTAAGCTCGCGTGTAGCTAGCTGACTGCCGCCCACAAATGCCATGTAACTATGCACAACGGGCTCTATTAGCCAGTCTGGGCCTGCCTCCACACACAGATGCTCACACTCTGTCTATTATAAAAGCATAGAGGTACGTGTTGAGGTCTGAGACTAGAGAATGATGGGAGTATTGGTCTGTCTGGAGGCAGGGGCTGGGACATTTCCACGGCCTAGGCTATCTCAGTCTCTCCTAGGCTATCTCAGTCTCTCCCTCTTGATTTGCACTGTTCTGGGTCCAGTCAATCTCCTGTGGTAGCAGATTGGCATCTGTGCCTGGGTCAAGAAACAAAGGCTCCCTCTTGCTCACGGTTGCTGGGCTTTTGTGTCTCCTCACACGAAAGAAACCAGACTGCAGAGCCGGGCGTGGTGGCGCACGCCTTTAATCCCAGCACTTGGGAGGCAGAAGCAGGCGGATTTCTGAGTTCGAGGCCAGCCTGGTCTACAAAGTGAGTTCC
>NC_034596.1:96948088-96976090 GCF_900095145.1 Mus pahari
AAAAAAAAAGAAACCAGACTGCAGCTGATCCTCTTTCTGTCCCAGTTTCAAATTCCCTAGAGGTAGCCCATTGGTCCTGCTTGGGTCAGAGGCCCAGTCAGCTATGACTAGGGAACAAGAAGTTGTTATATATAGCAAGATGGTAGCCAAGGTTGAGGAAAATAGAAACAAGGCCATTGAGAGAAGCTCAGTGGATAAAGGTGCTTGCTGCTAAGCCCACCAACCTGAGGTCAAAATCCAGGCCTGTCATGATAGAAAGAACCAGTTCCTACAGGTAACCCTCTGACCCTCACACCTTCCATCTCTCTTCCTTTCACTCTTATTTTTTTGTCATGAGATTCAAAAATATAGTTCAGGCTGGCCTCAGATTACCATTCACCTGCCTCAGCCTCTTGGTGCTGAGATTACAGGCTTGTGCCACCACAACCTAGCCTATCAGTGAACTATTTGAAGTGTGGACAGATGTGGTAGCACATGTCTCTAATCCCAGCACTTGGGAAGCAGAGGCAGAGGGATCTCTGTGAATGGGAGGGTTGGTCCTCATAGCAAATTCCAAGCTAGCCAGGGCTACATAGAGAAGCCCTGTCTCAGAAACAAACGAATGCAGTCAAGCACACACATTACAGACTTTCATGCTGAGGGATTAGTCATGCTCAAGGAAACGGCAGAGGCACTTCTACCTTCAATAGCAACAGCCACTCCTCTATGCAACCCAGCCCCCCCCAGTTACACCCAGACTTACGTAAAGGTCCTCAAAACATCTTTCACTGATTGCTATCTTCAGATCTGGTGTTCAGAAGGTCTTGGTCTTCTGGTCTGAATCAGCAACCAGAAAGCCCTTCCTAGCTTCACTTATGTTGCTGTGACAGTAAGCAACTGCAGGGAGGAAGGAGTTTATTTCAGCTTACAGTTCCAGGTTATAGTCCATCCCTGTGGGGAAATCAAGGCGGGAACTCCATACAGCTAGTCATAGCACATCCATAATCAAGAGCAGAGAGAAGTGAATGCACGCTCTCTCAGTTTCTTCACTCATACAATTCAGGACCGACCTCCACTATTGCATGTGGCCTAGGGAATGGTGCTACCCACAGTTGGATGGAACTCCCCACCTCACTCAATAAGACAGTCTCTCACAGACATGCCTACAGGTCAGGCTAGTGTGGACAATCCCTCAGTAATACTTCCTTCCCAGGTGACTTATATCAAGTTGACAGTCTACGCTGACCATTGTAAAACCCACAAATACTTTACACTGTATTCTGTGAGCATCAGATCTTCTTAGGCACAAGAAAATGAGAGCTGCCTGGCGGTGGGGGTGCACACCTTTAATCCCAGCACTCAGGAGGCAGAGACAGGTAGATCTCTGTGAGTTCAAGGCCAAAGTGGTCTACAAAGTGAGTTCCAGGACAGCCAGGGCTACACAGAGAAACCCTGTCTTGGAAAAGGGGGGGGGGGAGAAAATGAAAGCTAGTGCTACCAGCTGGGGACTCACAGATAAGTGCACTGTGGCAATGTGGGGATAATAAGGAGACATTAGAAGACAGGCAAAGGGGGGCTGGAGAGATGGCTCAGCAGTTAAGAGCACTGACTGCTCTTCCAGAGGTCATGAGTTCAAATCCCAGCAACCATATGGTGACTCACAACCATCTGTAGTAGAATCTGATGCCCTCTTCTGGTGTGTCTGAAAGCAGCTACAGTGTACTTATATAAATGTAATAAATAAATCTAACAACAACAACAACAACAAAAAAGACAGGCAAAGGCTGGGAGATCAGGAAGGTTGGGAGAATGGAGCAGTAGAGCTGGCAGGTGGCCCACCGGGGAGCTGCCAGCCTGAGACCTCTGGGAAAATCCTGTTGCCCCTTCAGTTGGTGATCTCCTCCCGTGTGGTCTTGCCAACATCCCTGTATATCTCCCTAGGGGAAGGGCTCAGTGCCATATGGATGACAACCTGTGGTGAGTGAGGACCCCACAGACTGTGTCTCTATGTGGCCCCTGGCTGCTGAGTGATGGAGTTGCCTGCTTCCTGGTTGAGAACCTAGCGACAGATGAGGTCCTTGCCCGGGCTACAGAGTAAGAAAGGCAGGCCCAGCTAGAGGTCAGAACCTGGCCAGCTTTAGCCTCAGGCACTGTGATGGTTACTCTTCATGTCTACTTGATGGGATTTAAAATCACCATAGAAACATACCTATGAGGGTGTTTCCAGACAGGTTTGGCAGAACAGGGAAGATGCACTCTGAGTGTAGGCAGCACCGGGAAAAAGGACAAACCCTGGAGAACAGGTGTGGGCCTTCTTTCCAGTGACCGGTCTGAGACACACAGGACCCCAAATGTTGATCAGAGTCCACAAGGAAAAGCTGCTGGTCTTAGCTGGGGAAAGGGGCATTCTTTGCATTTAAGGACAAAGTGGAAGCCTACGGTGTGACTCACACCAGTAATCCCTGCACTTCAGACTCTGAGGCAGGAACATCCCCGTGAGTCTGAGACCATCTAGGGCGACAGAGTAATGTTTAAAATAATAATAATAATAATAATAATAATAATAATAATAATAATAAAAACAAAATAAGGGGCTAGAGAGACGACTCAGCAGTTAAGGGCACTGGCTGCTCCTTTACAGCACCCAGGTTCTATTCCCAGCACCCACATGGCAGCCCTAAACCATCTTTAATGCCAGTTCCAGGAGAATCCAATGCCTTACCCTGGTCTCCTCAGGCACTGCAGGTATGTGGTGCACAGACATACACGCAGGCAAAACAACCATACACATAATATAAAAATAAATAACTCTTAAAAAAAAAAAAGAGTAAGGACTGGAGAGATGGCTCAGTGGTTAAGAGCACTGACTGCTCTTCCGAAGGTCCTGAGTTCAAATCCCAGCAGCCACATGGTGGCTCACAACCATCCGTAATAAGATCTGATGCCCTCTTCTGGGGTGTCTGAAGACAGCTACATGTGCTTACACATAATAAATAAATAAATCAATCTTAAAAAAAGAAAAAAAAAAAAAGAGTAAGCTGGGTCTGGAGACTAACTTGCCTCTGTTTATGGAAAATATTAATAAACAAAGAATCAGTGTGGAGAGGGGAAGAACCCAAAGACTGATGGATGGGGATTCTGACATGGGGGGTGGGGGTGGGTCAAATGCACTCCCGAAGTGGAGGTCAGAGGACAAGCTTGGGCGTTGGTCCTCAGCTTCCGCTTTGTTTGAGGCAGGGTCTTTTGTGGTTTCCCACTGTGTGCTCCAGGCTCATAGTCCCACAAGCGTTGTATTTATTTGTGCTTTGTATCTGGCTTTCACGTGGGTTCTGAAGGTTTGAACTCACCACGTCCTGCTTGCTTGTCATGCGGTTTTTACCCACTGAGCTATCTTTCCAGCTTCGGATACATTGCTTAAGCCTTGTGTCTGTTATAACTAGTGACTTTTCGTAGGACACTCCTAGCTCCCCAGGAAGGAGAACTAGAAGCAAAGGCCTATTTGGCTCCTCCTTCATAGAGAAGAGCAACACCAGGGAGCAGGGATGGAGGGCAAGCAAGGGAGGCGAGGTGACAAGCAGTCCTTTCAGTGAGAGGACCCGGACGTCCAGGAACACTTCCCATGGGTCGGAAAAAGTAAGGAATTACCCATGTCTCCCATCTCCCATCGGTCAAACGATTGATCAATAAGATGTTAATTCCTTATCCACTCCACTCTACAGGCTGCGGGGTCAGTTGTGGGGTTGTTGACACTAGGATCTGGGAGCAAGGTGATCTTAAAACGAGTAACTACAAGGTGATGTTGTGGGTTTTTTGTTGTTTGTTTTTTAGGGATGTGTACTTCTGTCTGGTGTGAGTGAGTGCGTGTGTGCTTGCATCTGTCTGTCTGTCTGTCTAAGCTTTCCTAGGTAGCCCATGCTGGCCTCAATCCATCCTTCTGTTTCACCTTTCCCACTGCTATCATGCTCATTTGAGGTGAGGAATTTGAAGAAACACTCAATACCCAGTGTATGCTGGGCTCGGGTCAGAGGAGACCACTTAGAAGGCTGAAGGTTGAAAGCAGGCTTGAGCCAGGCCAAGGGAATGCAGGTTATCAAGAGCCATTACAGAGGACCTGGGCCATAACGACTCAGCAGCGTCTACACAGGACCTACTGTGTTCAAAGAAAAGCAGCTCAGCGAGCATTTACGGAACATCCCGAATTTACCAGAACGTGGCCCCTATTGTTCAGCAGCCCTGCCCTCTTCTCCCCTTTTCTGGGAACTGCCTTACTTCCTGCGCTGCCCCACCCCCACCGCACATGGTTACCATAGGAACAACCTCGTTCACTGGACCGCACCCCTCTGGCCACAGTTGATTGGACTAGAGGTGAACACCTCACCGAGGCTGGACCAATCAGAGACTCAGACCCTGGAGACTTGGGAAGGTTGGGATCCAGAGAGTGATTGAGGCTCTGCTTGCAGGGCTGGACAAGTTGGGTCGTTGGTTAGGCGGATCCTGGCAGCCAGCTTTTCAGTCGAATGAAGAGAAACAGTGAGAGGTGTTAATGAGGAAGACGAAAAATAGGAATAATTGTGGGACCCGGTTCCTGGGCGCCCAAGACGTAGCTGCACCCCTACCCTGGGGCTCTTCAGAACAAAGCCCTCTTTCTGCTTCAGTTGCATCCAGTGGGATTCTGTGGATTGCAAGACAAGTCTTAACGAATCCCATGCCAAGTGCTGGGGCTTTATGAATGCATGGTCTCTGCCCCCAAGAAGGTCATAAAACCAGCAGGAGGGCCAGACATGTATACTAAACATTAACTACTGGGGGAAGTGCTGTCATAAAAGGTCATTCAAAACAGGAGATTGCCCGGGAATAAATTGTGATAACAGATGTATGGGGGATTTGGAAACGCCCCAGCTGGGTGATTCCCTTGTAATTATGAGAATCAATTGTATTTTCCTTTTCTTCTAAATCAGGAACGCCGCAGCCACCTTTTCAGAATGATTGGATCCAGTCTGTTATCTGGCACTGGGCAACCCCACCCCCACCCCACCCCCGCTTGGGCTCGGGTTTCTTCATTAGCAGTTTTTTTTTTTTTTTTTTTTTTCTGATAAATAGCAGTCGGGTTTCTCAAGGAGTTGGGAAACGTGGGTCTCTGCTGTGGGGTGATTGATTCCCCTTCCCGCTTCCTCCACCAACCGCTCACCCCTCCCCGCTCTGTGAAGGCGAAGGCTGCTGATTCACTGTAAGAGAATCTTGGGTGTGAGCGGCTGATCCGAGAGCTCTGTTGAGTGATATACCACTGTCTGTTAACCTCAGGATGGGGACATTATATCTAGTGAGAAGAGAAGAGGTGACTCTTTCCAGCTGTCCAGTTTCCAAGGCATACAGACCTTCACAGTGCTCGCGTAATTAATGAAAGGCCAGGAGCACCTTATTGAGAAATGTGGGCTCTCCACCCTCATCACAGACACCTGCCCGTTCTGCTGAACACCTGTCAGCAGGCAAGCCTTCAGGCCCAGAGTGGATGCACCCTGACTTAAAGAAGGGAGGTGACTCCCACGATAACCGGATCTGGTTCAAAGCACATCCTGGAGACTGTACAGTTTGAGGCACTTGATATGCAGCACCCCTTGGCATCCTTGGAGAACTGATTTGAAGACACACACACACACACACACACACACACACAGAGGATCAGGCACCACCCGCTGAGACGCCTGTATTTGATTCCTTGGAAGCCACACAGTGGAAGGATAGACCCAACTCTTGCAAAAGTCCTCTGACAGGCTTTAGGTGTACCGTGCGATGGCATGCACAAGAGCATGCATGTACAGGCACAGGAACAGAAAACAAATCTTTAAAAACTGTGGCTGAAGCCAGAAGTGTGGTGGCACATGGCTTTAATCCCAGCACTTGGGAGGCAGAGGCAGGCGGATTTCTGAGTTCGAGGCCAGCCTGGTCTACAGAGTGAGTTCCAGGACAGCCAGAGCTATACAGAGAAACCCTGTCTAGGAAAAAAAAAAAAAAAAAAAAAAGCACTGAATGCTCTTCCCAGCAACCCCATGGTGGCTCACAACCATCTGTAATGGGATCTGATGCCCTCTTCTGGTGTGTCTGAAGGCAGTGATGGTGTACTCATATACATGAAATAAATAAATCTTAAAAAAAAACAAAAACCATTTTTAAAAAACCCAAACAGAGCCAGGTGTGGTGGCGCACACCTTTAATCCCAGCACTCAGGAGGCAGAGGCAGGCGGGATTTCTGAATTCGAGGCCAGCCTGGTCTATAAAGTGAGTTCCAGGACAGCCAGGGCTACACAGAGAAACCCTGTCTTGGGGGAAAAAAAACAAAAACAAAACAAAACAAAAAACCCAAACAATTGTGGCTGAAGAGATGGCTCAGAGTTTAAGAGCAGCAACTGAATTCAGTTACATGGTGGCTCATAACCATCTATCATGAGATCCGGTGCCCTCTTCTGGTGTGCTGGCATAGCACAGTATCTGTAATAGATAAATCTTTTTTAAAAAATGTATCTATACGGAACATGCATATATTCCCCCTTGCCATTGTTTCCTGAACACTACAGTATAACAGCCATTTATATAACATTTACAGTGTATTCGGCACTATAAGTCATCAAAATGGTTTAATACCAGCAGTTCCTACTTTAAACCGTTTCTAGATTATGACCATTCCCTGAACCTGGAGCCTCATTTTCTCCTATGGATCCCCTCATCTCTTCTTCTGACAACCTTGTGGTTACCATAGCAATCAAGACCACACCCAATTTGTTTCATGGGTTCTGACACTATACCTGGCCTATCATGTGTGTGCTGACCTCATAGGTGAGCAGCAAAGACTCTTTCTTTTTCTACCCCACCCCCAGCTCTGTAGACCAGGCTGGCCTCAAACTCATAGAGATCTGCCTGTCTCTGCCACCCAAGAACTGGGACTAAAAGTGTGCACCCCTCTCCCCCAAAGCAGCAGGCCCTTTAACTACTGGCCCATTTTTCCAATCCTAGACACATTTCCTCCAAAATATCTTTGATTCTCAGTGTGTAGAATTGTCAGACTTCGAAGCCAAGGCTAAAGAGGGCGGGAATGAAGGCTGTCTGCACGTCTCATGGGAGGCAGGGTTCAGTCTGACCTAATCAGTCAAGTTAAGAGCAAATAATGGAATTCTGGGACAGATGTCATCTAAAACTGTAAAATTCAGGAATGTCTTTCTCCCAAGAATAATTCTAAATTTGAGGGAGGGTTTGACCCTCAGAGTACAGATTGTACAGCCAGGGTAGCATTGTGAACTGCAGAAACTTTCGCTCTGGCTCTCAGAATAATACCAAACACTAATGCAGTGCCTGCTTTCTCAGATTACTTTATCTCGGCCAATCTGTCTGCAAAATTGATAAGTCCAAAGTATCCTGCAGCTCAAGAACTTCCAAGGCGACCTGCACATCCCAGCCAGCTGTGGTGCTCTGGCTGATGTGAGGCTATTATTTCTTTTAACCTGCTAGCGTGGCGCCACCCTGTGGCCACCCTGTGAATAGCACACAGCCCCACCAGATTGTTTTAATTGCCTGCCTCTGCCTGCCTTCCTTCCCTCCACCCCTCCCTCCCTCCCTCGAAGGCTTTTCCTTATTTATTTATTTATTTATTTATTTATTTATTTATTTATTTATTTATTTATTTTTGAGTGTATCCAAACTTGATTGTTTAACTTCTCCTAAGGTTACAACCCAGGGCACTTTTCTTTTGCAGCTTGACAGTGTTCCTGAGTATACACAACCCCAGGAAGAAGCCACATGTCTTGAGGTTGCCAGCAAAGGCCTGGAGAACATCAACTCCGGCAGGCTCTTGGATTCAGTGCAATAACAGAGGCCTCCTGGGTGAGTTTGTAGTGTGTTTCTCCCATGACGGAAGCAAGCCTTCTTCCTAGGGCAGACTTACATTTGCTAATGGGATGAACTTATTAGACATGAAACAAATTCTGAGGTGCCCGGGGGCACAGCACACTATCAAAGCAAGTTTAGCACTTAGAACACACCTCGGTCCAGTCCCCAATTCTGCCTGTAAGGGAAGAAAAAAAAAAGCAGGAGAAAAAAAAAAGAAAGAAAGAGAAAGAGAAAATTGAAGAGCTAGGTTTTGGGGTTGCTATATTTTTTTCTATCAGATTTCAAGTTAAAAAGAGATGTCGTTTCAGATGTACGCAGGTTTCTTTGAATCACTGCACTTAACAGTGCCTATGCACAGGATAGGTCTATGTCTTGTTTTCACAATCCATGTGGATTGTAACAGTGTTAAAGGTCTTTGGAGTTGGGCATATGATAAAGCCCTCTATCCCCAGATATGGCCGCTGGGTCTACTGTCTCTTGAGGAACATTTAATAGGAACTGCCCATTCTCCATTATGAAGCAAACACAGCACAGCCCTTTGGAATAAAAAAGCCTCCTACTGCGTTGTAAGGAAACCCTGGTCACCCAGACAGTCCCAGCAGACACAGTTTTGGGTGCTAGGACTTGGCGTGGCCTGAGCTGACTCAGCACAAATAGCTGGATGAGTGAAGAGCCTCACACAGCTTCAGTTTTTTTTTTTTTTTTTTTTTTTAGCTGAGGCCTGTGACATCACTCACAAGCCACCCCCGAACACCCAGACTAGATCCTAACCCAAAGGTACTGAGTGAGCCTGAATGATTACAGTTTGGGGGAGTCGGCAGGCTTGGATGACACGTAAGGCTTGTTTGCAGTTAGAGACTGTTAAATGAAAAAATGAAGCATGAAAAAATGTTACAGCAAGGCGCAGGGGAGTGCTTGCCTAACATGCACAAGGCCCTGGGTTTAATGCCTACCACTGCAACAAATAACCAAACAAGAATGGTATTGTGATGAAACTGGAGTAACCAGACCTGTGAGGAGCACTAAGCCGGACTAGGAGAGTGTGCATTTCAGTGGGAAGGTGGGAGCTGAAATCTAGACAATCTACTGCAGTGTCACGTGCCCTCTAAATCCACAGCCAGGAAGAATGCAGCTTACAGGCTGGTATCTGCCCACCTCTAACCAGGGGCTGAGCCACTGGGGTGGAGAAAATCCTCAAACCAAGGTGGGGGGTTGTTCTTAGGAGGGCGGCAAGTGTCCAGCAGAGTTCCTGGAAGATGGGAACACCTATCCCTTCTCTTTTGAGATTGGGCCTGAAAACCCAGGCATCAGGCAGCTAGTTAGAAACTGCCCTGTCTGTCACCCGGCCTGAAGCAAGGACAATGGGTCGGCAACACTTTCCTGCTCCCGTACCCCATCATGGTTTTGGAATGTCTCTAAGAGATAGAGAAAGATAAGATCATCTATTCCAGAATTCCCCTAATATGCTTTAAATAGAGCCTTGGTGCTCAGTCGGGTGTCTATCTTGGTAATGGGAGACCCCAGCATGATGGACTTCTGCAGCATAAAACACTTTTTGTGTTTACATACTATTTGAGTCCAGGGTACCATTCTTCGGCGGATCATGGACCCTTACACTCTACCATTACTTTAGGGCTGTGCATTTGTGCCATCTGAGGAAAGAAAGGGCACAGTGCTGGTTAGTGCTATACAGAATGCTGGTTAGGTTTTTGTGAACTTGACACAGCTGGAGTCACCTGGGAAGAGGGAACTTACAGAGAGAAGATGTCCCCATGAGATGGGTCTATAGGCCAGTCTGTGGGGGCAGTTTTATGACTGATAATGAAGACCCAGCCCATTGTGGTGAGGGTCACCCCTGAACAGGTGGTCCTCTGGGTTGTATAAAAATGCAAGCTAAGCCAGCCATGGAAAGCAAGCTAGAAAAGCAGCCTTATTGTGTGGGTTCTGCTTTATTATTATTTTTTTTTTTTTAAAAAAAGATTTACTTTATGTACAGACACACCAGAAGAGGGCATCAGATCCCATTACAGATGGTTGTGAGCCACCATGTAGTTGCTGGGAATTGAACTCAGGACCTCTGGAAGAGTAGTCAGTGCTCTCAACCACTGCACCATCTCTCCAGTCCCCCTGTGGTTCCTGCTTTAAGCTCCAGCCTGGATTTCCTGCAAGCCAAATAAACCCCTCCATTAGAGAATCTGGCCAGGACAGCCAGGGCTCTGCCTGGGCCTTTTGGTTTTAGATTTTTATGTGTTTACGTGTTTTGCCTACCACATGCATGGCTGGCATCCGGGGGGGGGGGNGGTCAGAGGCCCTGTATCCCCCAGACCTGGAGTTATGCATGGATGTGAGCCATCCTGCGGGGGCTGGGAACCAAACCCAGGCCCTCTGAAAAGCAACAAGCGCTCTTAGCAATGGAGCCCACTTCCCTCACTCTGGGTTTAGTGTTCTCAGTCTTGTCTTCTACGTGGTCCAAGGTCAGTCCTGGGTTCCACACTGCATGCAGTTACTATGGTTCCTTAGTTGCCTCTGATTTGGGGTGGTTTTTCAGTCCTTTTTAAAAAAATTATTTATTTTATGTATATGAGTACACTGTTGCAGTCTTCAGACACACCAGGGCATCAGATCCCATTACAGGTGGTTGTGAGCCACCATGTAGTTGCTGGGAATTGAACTCAGGACCTCTGAAGGAGCAGTCGGTGCTCTTACCCACTGAGCCATCTCCAACCCGAGTTCTTCAGTCCTTTAAGAAAATGTTTTCATTTGGGCTTCTATGGTGTATTTCTCCTAATTAGCCTGGGTTATGGCTTTATCACATTGCACCAGGCGTCCAGACTGCCTCACAGTGACGTTAATATAGCATCTGCCAGGTCTTTCCAAAAAAAGTTATTGCTGTCCCTTTCCACATGCTCATCCTTAGAAAGACGTCACCAGCCGGGCGTGGTGGCACACGCCTTTAATCCCAGCTCTTGGGAGTCAGGGGCAGGCGGATTTCTGAGTTCGAGGCCAGCCTGGTCTACAGAGTGAGTTCCAGGACAGTCAGGGATACACAGAGAAACCCTGTCTTGAAAAACCAAAAAAAAAGACGTCACCAAGTTGAGCCTACATGCAAAGGGAAAAGAAAATGACAAGTGCTGCTTCCGGGGATAGCTTAAATGTCAAATGTCTCCCAAGGGCTCTGCATTTGCACTTGTTCCACAGATGGTGGCTCTCTCTGGAGGAATACTGGGGAACCTTGCTGGAAGAAGCATGCTCACCTCACTAGGGATCTATTTTGAGGGTTTAAAGCCTTATCCCACTTCCAGTTAGCTTTCTGGGCTTCCTGAATGATAAACTCTGACCAGCCAGCCAGCTCCCTGATCTGGCAGTCTGATGTCATAGCCTTCTTGCCATCATGGACTTTGCCTTTGGAATGGTAAGCCAAAACAAAACAAAACCAACAACAAAAAACAATATAAGAAACAAAAACAAAACAAAAGAAAAACAAAAACTGGGCAGNGGTGGTACACATCTTTTTTTTTTTTTTTTTAAAGATTTATTTATTATATGCAATACACTGTAGCTGTCTTCAGACACTCCAGAAGAGGGAGTCAGATCTTGTTACGGATGGTTGTGAGCCACCATGTGGTTGCTGGGATTTGAACTCTGGACCTTCGGAAGAGCAGTCGGGTGCTCCCAGCACTTGGGAGGCAGAGGCAGGTGGATTTCTGAGTTCAAGGCCAACCTGGTCTACAGAGTGAGTTCCAGGACAGTCAGGGATACACAGAGAAACCCTGTCTCGAAAAACAAAAAAAACAAAAAAGAAAAGAAAAGCTGTCTGTGTGCTGGAGAGGAGGCTCAGCAGGTAAGAGGACTTGCTGCAGCAGGGAGAGGACCCTTCTGAGCATGTTCATGGCCGAAAATAATCTTGTGTAACTCAGTTCCAGAGTTACATGATTCTCTTATGGCTTTTGTTGGTACTAGGCATGCATATGTGGTTGCATATACATGCATACAAGCAAACATTTATATCATCTAAAATTATTTTTTTTGTTTTTTTCCAGACAGGGTTTCTCTGTGTAGCCCTGGCTGTCCTAGAACTCACTCTGTAGACCAGGCTGGCCTCGAACTCAGAAATCCACCTATTTCTGCCTCCCAAGTGCTGGGATTAAAGGCATGCGCCACCACTGCCTGGCTTATTTTATATTTTAAAGAAATATTTCTGGCACTGAATTTTCTTGAACACTGTTTTTTCTGTTTGTCTGTTTTTATTTTTTATTGACAGTCTCCTGTGAGAAGTTAAGAAGCTAACCTAGGGCAGCTTAAGCCCGGGACTCTGGAGGCTGAGGAGGGGCGGCTCAGCAGTGAAGAGCTTTTGCTGCTCTGCACAGGTCCTGGGCTCGGTTTCTAGCATTCAGATGATGACTCATACCTGCTCGACTCCTGTCTCAGGGGATCCACCTCTCTCTGTTCTGGTTTCCATGGGCGCTGCATGAATATGATGTACATACATACCCACCTAACATTAAAAAACAAATCAATCTTTATGAAGATCAAGGACTGGCGATGCACAGGCTGGATGTAAATCCTGGCCTGTCACTTTGATAAAGGAGACTGTGGGGACACTCATCAGGAGTTAAACATTATTAGAGCTTGGCTAAAATCACTGCTAATAAGTTCTTTTTTCTTTTATTTTTTTTAAAGATTTATTTATTATTATACATAAGTACACTGGAGCTGTCTTCAGACACACCAGAAGAAGGCGTCAGAGCTCATTCTGGGTGATTGTGAGCCACCATGTGGTAGCTGGGATTCAAACTCAGGGCCTTTGGAAGAGCAGTCAGTGCTCTTACCCACTGAGCCATCTCGACAGTCCCCAAGTTCTTTTTTCAAAACTGTAAGCACTCCTGCTGACAGGGCAATTTGACTTCTCAATCACTAGTTGCTGGACTCACCTGCTGTCTTGGCTGCTTTGAGCAAGAGGACTGTCAAAAAGTCAGCCAGCTATCCGTATGACATCACTGTTTGGAACACTGTGTGATCACTTTGAAAAAAATACAACTGCAGCTCCCCAAGGAACAGCCCTAGCCAGGCCTGGTTCAGCTTCTACTCGACATTTGCTAGCACAACATCAGTGAATTCTAGATGACCCTGAAACCATTTTCAAGGAAGGATAGTTTCTGATAGCTTAGCAGTGACTGTGATGCGAGTGTTCTGACAAGGCTGTTATTGGTGCAAACACAGTTCTTCATTTACATGTAAGTTTTTCTCAAAGTGGCACAAACACTTCCGGAGCCTGCATAGTCACTGTTGAGCTCACTTTGTCAGGTAGGAGATGATCTCTTGTGCTGCTTCCCCAATAAAAGATTCTCTCCAGTAGTATTTCCTTGTCTATTTTGTTTTAAAGATTTATTTATATGAGTACATTGTAACTGTCTTCAGTCACACCACAAGGAAGCATCAGATCCTATTACAGATGGTTGTGAGCCACCATGTGGTTGCTGGGATTTGAACTCAGGACCTCTGGAAGAGCAGTCGGTCCTCTTACCCGCAGAGCCACCTCTCCAGCACTCCTTTCCTATTTCTAGCTTACTTACTTCTTAGTTGGGAGGCTAAGATGGCAATACAAAGTCAGGAAAGTGGCAGGCAGAGCTGGAAAATGGCTGTGTGGCTGGCTGTTGTGACAACCGAAGGGGCAGAGATAAAGAAGAGAAGGATGTAAAGAGCTGGAAAAGAAAACCCGCAGGCCCTTGTCACTGGAGGTTTCAGAGAGCTTGTGATTTTTACAAGCCTCAGACACCCCGAGACCTGTACGCTTTAACATGGCCTCTGTCAAGGGTGAAGGAATATCAGCTTCTCAAGTCTACACAACAGCTGTAAGATTTGTAATGAGGTCTACCCAAGAACTTAGTATTTTAGAGCAAAGGGCAGGTTACTAGAGGCTTTCACAAGATCTATATGCTATAGCACTAGGAGGTACTCTTCCCCACCTGTCTGTTGCCACCACTGCCAAATGTCATGGGATATAAGCTGTCAAAGACCAGCACTTAAAGGTCTCCGTGCCTACTGATGATCTACCCAGAATAAAAAGCCCTGGGGCCAGGGGCTGGCCAAATTACTGCCTGTAAAATCACAGACAAGTTCTTTTTCTGTGCCTCATCTTATTCATAAAATGGGAGATGGGAAAAGACTTAGCTTCTTCTTCAGCTAGTACTTAAGTCCCTGGCCAAGGACATGTCTGATGTCAGCCATTATTACTGAGTCTAAATAAACCTCCAGAGCAGGGACTATCCTGTCGAGTTTACCCCCTCAGCTTAGGGTCTCACATACAGAAGAGGTGTGGCATTTATTAATACTTGTGTGTCTATACAAAATGTGAAGTTTCTCACCGAGGCAGCAAATGAGTGACCTGCAGGACAGTGCATAATGTATCTTAAGCTACTATACACACATGGGCAGAGTCACAGCTCTCAGAGTCTGTCCACATGCCATTCTGTGGTGGAGAACATATGGAAACTTTCCATATATTCCTAACAGAGTCATCTATCACACTCCCAAGACTACATGTGCACATGGTGACCCAGTCTGGCCTTGATTCCCTTAGTGGAGAGACCACCAGCCTTACAAGAACGAGAACAGCTCTCATTAATGCCTGCTTCATCTTGGGCATACATGCATCTCCCCAGGCATGATTTTATTTTCCCTGTATATAGTTTTGTCTTTGGAGGCAGGATCTCCCTCTGTACTTCGGGCTGGCCCTGAGAGGCCAGTCTTCCTGACTTTGGCTTTACTTGTTAAGCACTGGGGTTATAGGTGTGTAGCACCAGGGTTGGAAAAAAACAAACCTTCATCTTCCCTTTCTCCCTCCAAATTCAATATTGATGGGCCTTCTACTTGCCACAATCTGTGTATAGTCTGGTTCCTGTCAAACAAGCAAGTTCCTATCCCCTAGGTGCCAAGAGTCCAAAGAACTAAGTCTGTAATTTCAGTGGTTTTCAGATTCACACTATAAAAACTTTTGTTCAGCCTAGTGTAGTTGTGCAGGCCTTTAATTCCAGCACTCAGGAGGCAAATTTCTGAGTTTGAGACTACCCTGTGTCTATAGAGTGGGTTCCAGCACAGCTAGAGTTACACAGAGAAACCTTGTCTTAAAGAAAAACCCAAAAAATTTTCAAATGTAGTATACAATGTATACAAAGATCAAATATTTTATTATATATTTTTTTTTTTTTTGGGTTTTCGAGACAGGGTTTCTCTGTATAGCCCTGGCTGTCCTGGAACTCACTTTGCAGACCAGGCTGGCCTCGAACTCAGAAATCCGCCTGCCTCTGCCTCCCGAGTGCTGGGATTAAAGGCGTGCGCCACCGCGCCCAGCTAGAAGCAGACCTTTTGGCAACACACCAGATATGTCACAAACCTAAAACTAGTTGTAGAATTGACAACAGCATTCAGTTGTGCTTTTTGATTGCACAGAATCAATAACTGATTTATAATAAAACTCTAAATATCTTAGCCAGCCTTGGCTCAGGGTCTTCAGCATAAATGTGGGCAACACCTGAAAACTATTGATAACTGATAGCACCACCACAGATGACTATTAAACATGCACATAGACTTGGACTCGCTGGGACACTGTACTAGCAGAATGGTCTTTTTTTTTTTTTTTTTTTTTGGGTTTTCGAGACAGGGTTTCTCTGTGTAGCCCTGGCTGTCCTGGAACTCACTTTGCAGACCAGGCTGGCCTCGAATTTAGTAATCTGCCTGCCTCTGCCTCCCGAGTGCTGGGATTAAAGGCGTGTGCCACCACGCCCAGCATAAACATGAGTTTTGTATAATTTCTAAGCATGCACCTTTTTTGTTTGTTTTAAAAAGATTTATTATTATATGTAAGTACACTGTAGCTGTCTTCAGACGTATCAGAAGAAGGCATCAGATCTCATTACAGATGATTGTGAGCCACCAGGTGGTTGCTGGAATTTGAACTCAGGACCTTTGGAAGAGTAGTCAGTGCTCTTCCCCACTGAGCCATCTCACCAGCCTCAGAATGGTCTTTTGATTTAAATAATAATCAGTGTAGAATGACATTTCTATCAGAAAAACATTGGGGAGACATTCAGTAGGTAAACAACTCGACAAAGGGTGAGTTACTTTGGCAGCATAAAGAGTGGATGGGCTGATCACTGCAATGAGCTTTTCTATCTTGTTCTGCTCATGACAGCCTTGGGTCTTGGGTCAAGTGAAACAGCCTTCTAATTCGGCCTGAAGGAGGACCTCTTCTTCAGCAGCCTCCTTATCTTTTATCAGTGTCCGCAACTGCAGTAAGCCTGGGGCTGGGCTACCCTGGGGCAGTCCAAGCTCTCTTCGAACTGACTTGTGGACTGCTCCAGCAATGACGAGCCTGATTCACAACTTCTTTCTCAATTGCTCCTTTCTGAACCAGTTTCTGTAATAAAGGCTCCAACCTTAGAACATAGGCAGACAGCTTTTCATCATTCTTCTGGTAAGTAGTAAGGTATTTGACCTGCAATGCTCTGGGATTATCAATAATCCCAAATATTGTTTCAAGCGTCTTCAGGCATTCTGCAACTGTAATGAAGGGGTTGTTTATCTTGAGGACGCGAATAATTTCAAATGCTGGACCTCTAAGGCTCTCTATCAACCGCCTTCTTTTTTCTACATCTGACACCTGCCATGTTTTCATTACTTGGGAAGTATGAAACATCCAAGATTCAAATTCTTCTTCACCTGGTCCTGGAGGATCCCTGCCTGAGAACACACTCAGCTTCTTGTACCCCAGATACTGCAGGGTGGGCTTAAGGGCCTCATCTAATGCCTGTGCTAACATGGGTGCTCGAATTTCAGGGATTATGCCCTGGTCTAGGCCGAGAGGGTCATTCCGACTCCCAAGAACTCTGGTTAATTCACCCATCGTCATGCCCTCTCCCTTCAAAAACGCATTTAATCTGCACAAAAAGTCACTATCAGCATCAGGAGGCTTAAAAGATCACTCTCCAGACACCTCCTTTTGCAGGTATCTCCTTCGGTACTAGGGCACTGCCAGTCTCTACTGTAAGCCCAAGGCTACATTCTTGTTCTCATCCCTTCTGAACATCCTCCCAAGCAGTCTGTGTTCCCCTAAGGGAGCAAGGCCAGCCTTCAGGGCCTCCTCTATGTCTGCCACTCCGCAGGTCGGAGGGATGCCGGCAACCAACCAATAGTGCTTTTCGAGGGTTCATATCCATCCCCCTGCACCAGTCTTCTAGAAGTCTCAGTGTCATGGTGCTCAGAGTATTTAAATCCTAAACCGTCCAGGGCGCCGCCGCCGCCGCCGCTCACAGTGATGTGCGTGCTCGTCTTTAACACGCAGAGGTCCGGGAGCCTGAGAAAACAGAGCATCCACATAAGTTAACCGTGTCCGACTCCCGAGCAGTTCCTCCCGCCACCGGCGCCTATTTACGAACGCCATAAAGTCTGCGGACCACCTGCCCATAGATGCATCGCTTGGGTCCCGGAGAGGGCGTCTGACCTTTGCGGGGTTTAGGAGAGACCCGTGGATCACATCTGCAGCGCGAGGATGGAGGGACACGGGCTCCTCGAAGAAGGCAGAAGAACGACCCCGGCAAACGCCTCGGGGAGCAGACAACCGCCTCCGGGGGCGGCGCGAAGCAGACAGCCTGACGTCATGAGGCAGGCGCGCGTTTCCGGCCCTAGACGGAAGCTCTGACTGCGGCGGTATCCGGGACTGCGAGCGGGCGGGCCACTCAGGACAGGAAGGTGAGACCCGGGGCCGCTCAGCTTGGCTGTCAGGCTGGCCCGGCGTCCAGCCCGGAGCCGAGCTCGGGGCTCTGCAGGCCAGGCCGGGCGCCACTGCCCAGCTCAGCTCGGCGGCGGGTGCTGTGGGGGGCGGGCCCGGCATCTCCAGGTGGTTCCCCCGCCTGGGGCTCCGGAGGGCGACGGGGCCCGCCGCCGCGTGACCAGCCGTAGTCACGCTGGGCTTAATCACTACGAGCTCGTGCTCCCGCCGGCCGCGCTCACCTTCTTCAGCTGCGCGACCCAGAGGGTTTCTCTTAAGGTGGCTTGTTCTGAAATGCCAAAGGCACCTGACTGTTCAGAACTGAGTGACTCTTGCTCGCTTGCAGGGGGAACAGGAAGATTTTCGGGACCACTGTAAGTGTTTGAAAGAGTTACCGTCTTACCTTGGGGACTCCGACGTTGCTTTAACGAGTAGAACCCAACCCAGTGCCCACGTCTGAAATAGTAGTGTTAAGCCAGAAAGCATTTCAACTGTCAAGTGCAATGTCCTGTGGGGAAACTAGAATGTTTCATTATCCGAAACGAAGGTGTACTGGGTCTGCTCAAGCAAGAAGTGATGATTCATTCACTCTGTGGGGTTCACATTAACAGCACTCAATAGATACTGAAACCAGTATTTTTTATGTGCTCACAACTGTTATATAAAACCACCTGTAAGTTGTTTACAGCTGTTAAATCTTAAAATGCTCGTGCTTTTCAGAACTCTTGAATTTAAATCAAGTGCACTTGGAATAGTCGCCATGGCAACAGTACTAGACCCTAACACTAATTTTTTCTGTGTTTGCATTGAAGGCACAGAGCATGGAGAATGATGAACTTCCGTCAGCGGATGGGATGGATTGGAGTGGGACTGTATTTGCTAGCAAGCGCAGCAGCGTTTTATTATGTTTTTGAAATCAATGAGACTTACAACAGGCTGGCTTTGGAACACATTCAGCAGCACCCTGAGGAGCCTCGGGAAGGAACCACATGGACACACTCCTTGAAAGCTCGGTTACTTTCCCTGCCCTTTTGGTTGTGGACAATTATTTTCTTGATACCGTACTTACAGATGTTTTTGTTCCTTTATTCTTGTACGAGAGCGGATCCCAAAACAGTGGGCTACTGTATTATCCCCATATGCTTGGCAGTCATCTGCAATCGTCACCAGGCGTTTGTCAAGGCTTCTAATCAGATCAGCAGACTACAACTGATTGACACATAGCACTCATCACCGGTTTCCCTTACTGTAAGACTGCCAGTACTGGATTGTGGCCGACCACAAGACTGCAGTTTCTTCACAGGTCTCAGGAAGTTGTGGTAGAACAGAGACTTAAAGTGACAAGAGGACTGACTACTTTTATCTGAATAATGACTTTTTAGGTAAAGCCTGAAATATAGTACCACACAATCATGTTGATGACTTCAGAGTTTGGAAGTAAAATAGTGGCTTGTAATCTGCAGTCTTTAGAAACTTGAATAAGCACCTGAATTTTTTTTTAAAATTTTTATTCTATGTGCAACATAGTATGATTCAGAAATTTTTCCATTGGGGAAAATATTTCCATTGTGTTAAATGTAAAAAGGTCTGACCATGATCATAAAATTTAAATTTTATACAATTACTTTGCTTGCTTTAAAATTTTTCAAACTAAGACACTAATCCTGCTTTCAGTTTACATGGGATTGGTAGAAAAATCAATGAGGTGGCTATCACCTTCCTGTTTTTTGGGGGGGAGGTGGGTAGGTAGGGGAGAGTGCTGGGGGATAGAATCCAAGCCTTTTGTGCTTTTCAAGACAGTTACTCTGTGCCCTGGCTGTCCTGGAACTTGCCCTGGAGATCAGGCTGGCTTCAAATTCTTGCCTGCCCCTGCCTCCCAACAGCTGGGATTAAAGGTTTGTGCCACCACCAACCCATTGCTTTTTGTACTTTTACCACTGATTTACATTTCCAGCCATGATGATGGCTATTTAGATACACAGAATTTGTTTTTTGGGGGGATGGGGTGGGGTGGATAATGGCTATCTAAACCACTAATCTATATAGTTCTTTGAAAAACTATGTAGTTTTTGAACAGATGAAATGGTTGAAGTGTAGAAATGACACACAGACACCAGGTGTACCAACACAGATCACTAAAGAGATATTGTTCCTTTCCTGGGTGAAATCAGGGTATCCAGTGATGGTTGTACTAACACATTTCACATCATTTTAATAACCATGGCTTTTGGGTCATTGCTTTAGAGCTACAACCACCTTATGAATGAGAGCAGCACTTTAGCCTGATGCAGTTCCTCACCACTGACACAACATCCCATGCTGTGTACAACTATTTATCTGTGTATACTGCCTCCTGACTCATACCAAAAATGAAAATGAGTTTTAGTGAAGTTTTTTTTTTTTTTCAAATTGTACCATCTGCTAGCTTTTTGTGGTGCTAAAGATCAAACTGACACCCTCACACATACAAGCCAACTTTTTGTTTTTTGTTTTTGTTTTTGTTTTTTTTTTTTGAGGCAGAGTTTCTCTGTGTAGCCCTGGCTGTCCTGGAACTTACTCTGTAGACCAGGCTGTCCTTAAACTCAGAAATCCGCCTGCCTCTGCCTCCCAAGTGCTGTGATTAAAGGCGTGGGCCACCACTGCCTGGCTACAAGCCAACTCTTTAACCACTGTGCTGTATAACCCTAATCCTCAATTTTTTCAGCAACCTCACTAAATGCTGTATTTGAACAGAGAGGCTAAGATTCCATGACAAAATTTAATCTTTTTTGGTTGTTGGTTGTTTTGAGACATTTTCTGGCTGATCTGAATCTTGCTATATAAACTAGGTTGGCCTTGAATTCAGAGATCTACATATCTCCTCCCAGAGTTGGGGGCTAAAGGGGGCTAAGGACACTGTGCCTGGCTCAAACTTTAATCTTAAAAGACCCTGTCCCAGGCTGGTGAGATGGCTCAGTGGGTAAGAGCACCCGACTGCTCTTCCGAAGGTCCGGAGTTCAAATCCCAGCAACCACATGATGGCTCACAACCATCCGTAACAAGATCTGATGCCCTCTTCTGGAGTGTCTGAAGACAGCTACAGTGTACTTACATATAATAAATAAATAAATCTTAAAAAAACAAACAAACAAAAAAAAAACCAAAACCCTGTCCCAAACAAACCCCCATAAGACAAAAACCAAAACCCACAAACTCAAAACCCAACTTAATTTAGTTGCTGAAATAACACATCTTTTGCTATAATGTATTCAGTATTCCAGAGAAAAACAGTTTGACAAAACTACTGTGAATCAGGTGCATCTTTTGAGTGCTTTTAATATGCACGCTGCAGAAATGTTTTAGAAGTATTCTTCACCAACTCTTTACTCCATTACCAAGGAGGCTGTTACTACTGGGACGAGTGCCATTTTACAAGACTCTGAAGTATTCAGGAATTAATAACCTATCCATGGACAGGGTAACTGGAAACACCAAGCTAAGAGCCATAGGCAGAGTGTGGTGGCATATTCCTGTAATCCAGCATTCAGGGGCAGAGGCATGTGGAGCTCTGTAAATCTAGACTATTTAGTGAATTCTAGGATAGTCGGCTACATAGGGAAACCCTGCCTGAAAACAAAAAAAATCAGACAAAGTAAGATTCGAACCCAGGATGTCTATCTGGCTTCAGATTCCATCTCTGTACTTACGGAAAAATTACTGATTCCTTTTTAATTAGTATGGAAGTAGTAATAATTTATTTTTATTTTTGTCAAGACAGGGTTTCTCTGTGTAGCTCTAGCTGACCTGGAACTTGTTCTGTAGACCAAGTTGGCTTTGAACTCAAAGACCCAACTGTTTTTGCAGGGGTTAAAGGCATTTCCAGATGTAATTATTAATGGCTAGTTTACAAGGTTAATCTGCTCTTTAAACAAAAAACCACATTCCCTTATCTCTGTCTGTACAAATGTGAAGTTGGGTGCCATAGTGTATATCTGGAGGGCAGAGGACAACCATGAGCGTGTTTTCTCAGGTTCTAGCCACTCAGATTTTGGAGACAGGGTCTTTCTTACTGGCCTGGGGCTTACCAATTCTCCAGGGATCCCAGTATCCACTAGACCAAATTGCTTGGCTCCCTCCAATCCCCTTTAAAAAACAAAAACAAAAATATGTGTCCTTGCAAACACCAACAGTGCCATTGTCATTTTATTTACAATCTTATCTGAAATGAAACAATCCCATTGAAGTTTTTTCACTGAAATACTTTAGTTTTTCAAAAGTGCAGGCACAGTAAATAGATTAGCTACAGAAATGTCTATGGCACTTTTTTCACTAGTACACACTCTTGACTTAGATGTCATTAACTTTAAAGTAAAAATCCCCCGAAGTATAGAATCTGATTCTATTTTACAATCTGTTTAAGGAACAAAAAGCTTTTCTTTGGTTGAGTCATGAGATAAAGTGCTCATATGAGTAAGTCACCACTGCTTGAAACAAATGCGTATGCTTGTACCGAATGAGTAGGGTTAGTCTTTTCCTAAATTCCTGGCAGAAGTGATTACTGTCATTATTCATCCTTCCATCAAGAATGCACCACCATGTTACAAATCCCCCCACACATAAAGTCCTAGAAAACTTTGGACTGTGGTTGGAAATCACCATGCAGAGTGTTTAAAACCCTCGAAAACCTCCTCACATACAATGACAAGGTCCATGGAGATGGGTCCAACTCTTTTTTTTTTTTTTTTTGGTTTTTCGAGACAGGGTTTCTCTGTATAGCCCTGGCTGTCCTGGAACTCACTTTGTAGACCAGGCTTGCCTCGAACTCAGAAATCCGCCTGCCTCTGTCTCCCGAGTGCTGGGATTAAAGGTGTGCACCACCACCACACAGCGTGGGTCCAACTCTTTTTGTCTTAAACATTTTTCTGATGCTTCTACTAGGGTTCAAAGAACTGATCCACAGTGTTTTAATGTAGCATTTACTGAAGATTCAAATATTGGAGCTGTGTTTATCTTTGGAAAAGAATCAGAAAATGTTCTGCAGAAAGTTCACTTGAGCCATTTATAAATTTTGTCTACATTTCCTCATATTAAATCCTCCCTGTGTTGTTGTGAACATGCTTCTCTCAAGACATTTGCTTCTCTTTCTGCCAAACCTGCTCAGTTTCATCATTAAGTCCACAGCGTCACTGGTGATTAACACTGAACTCAACACCAGGTCTGGATTCTTGAGTTCCTTTTTAAGGAGTTTCTGACCCTCTTACCCTTGACATAGGTTCTTCAGCTGGCTTTTGGGTCAGCACTATTTAGGATGTTCCTTCATGTTCTGTACTCCATGTACTCATTCAGGAGCCACAAACCAAGAGGAGCGGCCAGCCACATGTGGCCACTAGCTGGATGTATTTAGTAGCCCAGTTCTAGATTATTCTCTGGTTTTTCTTCTTCCTCTTAGCTGCTTGCTGCTTCTTTGAGGAATTCTTGGGGATCTCCTCCAACTCTAGGTTGGTGTGCTCCAGTTCTCTCTTCTTAGGTTTCTGTCATCTCATTCAGTCCTGTGGTTTAGGTACTCTTCTCCAGTTTCACTCGAATATCCACCACCTACCTGTCTGTTTTTCTGAAGTGGAATCTCACTAGGTTATCCAAGCTGGTCTTGAACTTGGTCCTCTTCCCTCAGCCTCCCCAGTAGCTACGATCACTTGCATGCAATCATTACACTTGGCTTCACTTCATTGCCTGCTTATGCTTCACCATACATTTACTAGCAGACTCATGACTTTTAACCTGTCTAAAACCAAGCTGCCAAAAGGCAACCCATCAAAACCTGTCTTTCAAGTTCGGATCAATTGTGCCATATGCTTGTAATTCCAGCACTTTAGAGGAGGCAGGAGGACCAGAGTTCAAGGACAGCTTTATCTACAAGTTCAAGGTCCTATCTTGGTTTTCAAGTCTGCTGTCTCACACTTTTGATCCTAGCACTCAGGAGGCAGAGGCAGGCAGATCTCTGAGGGAGGCCAGCCTGGTCTACAGATGGAGTTCCAGGACAGCCAGGGCTATACAGAGAAAAGTCCTGTATCAGCACCCTATACCTCTATCATTCCCTACTGTTCTTTCTGCTCAATTCCACTCCAGGCACACTATCTTTTCTTTTTTCCTTTTCTGACAACTCAGGACACTCCTGCCTCTGCCTCCAGAGTGCTGGGATTACAGACATGTGCTTCCTTGCTGGGCTCCACTGGTCTTGACTTTGAACCATTTCAGAAATGTTATAAGGATTCCCTCCATGCCTTATCTATGTTTTCTTCGAAGTCTGCTCAGATGTCACCTTTTTGAGACTCTACCTACTGGAAACAAGCATTCTTCCCAGAGTTACTTTTCTCCACAGCACTTACCTATCCTTATATAACATGGACATCTCAAAATTTTGGATTTTTATCATGTATTGTGATGGCCTGTATGCTTACAACAGTAACTGGTACACAGCAGATGCTCAGTATGTATTTATGAACATATATTTCTCTTACCATACTTCAAAAACGAATCTAGCTCCCTCTCCTTAGAGAACAAAGCCAAAAGCTAATATTTATTATTAAGTGTGTAACCTAATCTGTCGCATGTTTCAGTTTAATTCAACTCTTTCAGGTCTCAGGATTTAGTGATTTGTTTTTTTTTTTCTGTTAGAGGCCAAGATTTCAACTATCCCTCAGTGTGATTTTGTTACATCGGTTGTCTTAGAATTTTTCATATATAAGGTTTTTATTAAGTGCTTGGCTAGAGCTCTCTCTCTCTCTCTCTCTCTCTCTCTCTCTCTCTCTCTCTCTCTCTCTCTCTCTCTCTTTTCCCTGTGTCTCCCTGGTTGTCCTCCAACTCAGAGATCTGCCTGCCTCTGCCTCCCAAGTGCTGGGATTAAAGGCGTGTGCCTCCACTGCCTAGCTGGCTAGAGCTCTCAATACATGTTTCAGGCATGAAAATTAGAGTTTCCTAAGCCACTTAACAAGTACAAAGTACAATGGCTATTAGAACTACATAACACAATTCCAGTCACTGATGCTCAAGGCAGTACCATGGACCCAGAAAGCACTCATAAAAAACTGCTATCTCCACCTGGTTTTTGGCCAGAGTAAATTCTACTTTACATTCCAGTGTCCTATTGATATCCCAATGTGAGCTGCTTTTTAAGATACAAAGTTTATTTCTAGAATTCACTGTTTCGTAGACCACAACTTTAAATAGAGCAATTCTGATCCCAAAGGTCGCTAGAGTCACTAGAGTAAGTTACAATATTTTTATGACATTCTCATACTTGGATGATAACACACTAGCTTAAGGTGTTTTCAAGATTAAGCCTAGGTTTATACATCAGTTGAGAATACTTAGTTCAGTTTTCCTAACCTGCATGCAAGAGGGAGAAGGGGTACAGACCTTCTTAAAAAAAAAAAAAAAATTAAATGCACCCTGGAGAAGATGCTTAAATTGAAAGCAGCAGCATGCACAGCTGTACACACCTTTAAGCCCAATACTGGGGGTCAGGGGGAGACAGAGGCTGGCAGATCTCTGAGACTTCAGGCCAGCCTGATCTATACGATTTCAGTGCAGCCAGGGCTACATACAGAGAACCTGTCAGGAAAAAAAATGAGGGCACAGCTGATAAAGGGTGGCAGCACTTCAGATCCTTGCCTTTGCCTCCCAAGTGATGAGATTGTAGGTGTGCTTTGCTATGCCTTCTCCTATGTTTTTATCCATGGTAAGTTCTTCACTGGTATTTTAACTGTCCTAATACCACAGCCAAGCAACTATGACCTATATGTGAATCTGGGCCCTAGAGTTAGAGTATTAAAATAACAAATTCTGTTTAGGCACTTTTAAATAAGTACATCTCTTACAAGAATTTCTTGTTTCATCTTTTAGATTATTCATCTAAGGCTCTTAATAGGCTTATTTTTAGGTGGAAATGTAAGGGTTAACTTTCTAGTATAAATGTAAGAAGTTACAACTGTTTCAAAAGGTAGCACTGTTCTGCTTGTATCTGGCTAATTGCAGCAGTAAGAGTATTGGAATGAGTATTAAAACCAAATAAAAGATCCATCAAACCTATAACCAAGAACTTCAAAACATTAGTACAAGTACTATATTGAAACGTCTTTATAATAAATTCAGTACACAAAGGACATGTAAAAGTTTTAGGAGCAAATTGACCTATCATTTGAAACTAGTTTTACCCTGCATGTATATCTGTGTACTAATATAAAGGAGTCAGGTCCCTAGGACTGGAGTTACAGAGGGTTGTGAACCACCATATAGGTACTGGGAACTGAACCCAGGTCCTCCTGCATGAGCAGCCAGTGCTCCTAAATGCTGAACTATCTCTGCAGCTCCCTCAATTTAAACTACTTAAAATATACTATTTTAAATTATATACAGGCAAGTTTTTTTTAAAGGATTATGTAAATATAGAATTACAAGTTAACAACTGAATATCAGAAACATCATTAAACAAGAATGTTTGGCCATCAGTAATTTTTCTTAGTTGAAATTGTTTGCACTGAAAGAGTGCTTGGTGAAATGCTGATGCTCCAAGCAAAACATTTGTAAACTGTGTCAACTGAGTATCCTCAATAATATCATCTGGAATTTCAGATGTTAGTTAGTATATATGTAATTTGCAGCCGTGTATATTAGCACAACACTGAAGGTGGAGGTGGAGACAGAGGCAGATCAGAAGTTTCAGGTCAGCCTGGTATAAGGAACAAGTTCTAGGCTGGCTGAGGTAAGTTATGAGACTGCCATCCATTCATTCATTCATCCATTCATTTATTTTTTTCGAGACAGGGTTTCTCCGTATAGCTCTGGCTGTCCTGTAACTCACTCTGTAGACCAGGCTGGCCTCAAACTCAGAAATCCGCCTGCCTTTGCCTCCCAAGTGCTGGGATTAAAGGCCCGGCTGGGACTGTTTTTAAAAAAAAAAAAAAATCTAGGTGGTGGTGGTGCATGGATGGTTTTGATCCCAGCAGTCATGAGGCAGAGGCAGGCAGACCTCTGTTGAGTTTGAGACCAGTTTGGTCTACAAAGTGATTTCTAGGACAGCCAGGAATACACAGAGACCCCCCCCCAATTAAAAAAACAAAACAAAACTTAAAACAGGGCAAATGATCTACCACAGAACCCATTTCCAGTCCTAAAGAGTGTTTTCATTTTCATTTTGAGATACTGATGCAAACCCAGTGACTTGTGCATATTAGACAAGCGTCCTACCACTGAGATATATATATCTCCAGCCTCAAAAACTATAAACAAACAAACAAACAAACCAGGTTAATGGTTGGCTTTGTAACCTGAGGCAAGTAACTATTCTGAGATTGAGTAATTACTCTCTGAACTAAGTCATTATAATTTGTTGCATCTGAGAATCTATGGAGGCCCAGAATATATCTGTAATTCCAGCACGCAGGAGGTGACAAGCAGAAAGATGAGGTTTGAGGATAGACTGGGCTACATCTAGGGAGTTCCAGATCAACTTCAGCATACAGCAAAGCCTTGTCTCAAAACAAAAAGCCAGGTTTGGTTGTGCATACCTGTGATCCCTAATACTCAGAAATAAGATATTAAAAGTTCAAAGCCAGGTAGGCTATGTAGTGAATTCCAGGCCAGTCTAGGCCACATACATAGCAAGAGCCAGCCTCAAAACAAAACAGATATAATTCAAAGAATTATTCTAATTTCATTAGGTATATTTTGCATTTCAAGTGTCAAAATCAGGAAAGATGCACTGTAAATCAAAAAAATCCACTCTAGTTCCACTGATAAACAGCAGAAAAGGAACACATACAATATATTTAAGGAACTATTCAACAGTTCCCTTTTGACTAAAATAAAAAAAATGGCTACAGGAAATATATAAGTTATAATCAATGTATTTTATTGATTTGAGCCTCACATCTATACTTGTACAGACATTATATATACATACAAATCATATTTCTCTTATCATTCTTTTAAATATTAATTGCCTGTGAACTATGACAAGCAGCTTTTATAAACACTGAAAGATGCAGACACACACCATTTGATTCAACGATCATTTTAAAGGAGAAAAACAAAAATTCATTTGTCAATTTAGATTTCATCCACTACGAATGGTTCCATTTTATTTTAGGATGAGAAAACAAGAGTTCATTCCCAAACATTTGTTGTACTTTTCTTTGTTAGAAACAAGGAAGTTTGCTCTGTGACGAACTTGTTCCAATGAAACAAAAGAAAAGAGTTCCCCAACTAGAGCACAGGTCTTCTTAAGTCCCAGCAGGTGATGAAATAGCAGCGCTCTGCTGGCCTGGCTTGCTTGCTTTCTTTCTTTCTTTCTTTCTTTCTTTCTTTCTTTCTTTCTTTCTTTCTTTCTTTCTTTCTTT
>NC_034596.1:96976190-97011451 GCF_900095145.1 Mus pahari
TTTTTTTTTTTTAGGCAAAGTCTTGACATGTAGCACACAAGCTGGCCTCCAACTTTGAATTCTCCTGCCTCAGCCTTTGAATTAACTGGGATTACACATATGCATCACCTCACTCAACCTAGTAGCAGTCTTAATTTCTTAAAAACTATTGTTAAGATGCTGGTTTTGGACGTTTTGCAGATGGTCCATCTGAGTTAGTTCTACCAGTGTTATTTTCATCTTCTGCATCATCTTCATCATCACCTTTTAAAAATAAATGTTTGTTGTATGACATTGTATTTAGTGGATGAAAGAAATACAAATATGTAAAGTGACTGATATGAGACCATTTTCCTTTGGGGACTCGTATACCTTTCATTATAGCACTTGGGAGGAAGCAGCAGGCTCTGAGTTCGAGGCCACCCTGTCTATAATGTAATGCTAAATGCTGGGCCCCAAAGTCTGGTTGCCCCAGGGATGAGAGAATCCTCACATATATCAAGTAATGCTATGTGACCCTGCTCCTTAATTTAAAACTATTGGTTGACTAAAGATGCTGACAGCCTATACCTGGATAGGAGAGGTAGGAATGGTTTTCAGTTCTTGTGGATTGAGGAGAACCACGAAAAAAAGATGGAGAGAAGACACCATGGGGTAGGTGAGTCATGAAAACATGGCCAGGCCATGAGGGCAGGCCAGTTGGAGTTAAGAACTGCCCAGATAGAACATGGCGAATTATAACTTGGGGTTATTTTTGGGGAAGTGGCTCAGAATAGCTTAGAAGGGAGATATTTGTCCATCTCTAGTGCATTAAAACTGTATTATTACGTATTATAAAACAGCAACAGAAAAGTTGCGTCTTGTAATCTGAGAACTAAATGATCTACGGTGGAGTAGAAACTCCTAATTTATTACAACATATTGGCACCCAACTTAGGGTATCATTTTGTAGAAGTCTGATTCCAGTTCTTCCTTCTAGACCAATGCTCCCAGAAATAAGATTCAGACTCAAAATATATATACAAATACCTTGGCCATATAGCTAGGCTATTCTCTAACTATATCATAACTAAGATAAACATTTTATACTTCCACCAACAATGTGGCCTCTCATATCTTAGAATGATGACTAATGTCAACTTGCCCAACCCATGTGAAAAGATATGGAAGGGGCCGGGCAGTGGTGGTGGCGCACGCCTTTAATCCCAGCACTTGGGAGGCAGAGGCAGGCGGATTTCTGAGTTGGAGGCCAGCCTCATTTACAAAGTGAGTTCCAGGACAGCCAGGGCTACACAGAGAAACCCTGTCTCGAAAAACAAAAACAAAAAAAAAGAAAAGATATGGAAGACGCTTTTGTTTTTTTGCCTGCTTGCCCTCACTGACTATCAAGTTCATCTATCCTGTTACTGAGATGCCCAAGATATTCCTTTGTTGGTGTTAGAACCTACTTCTTTATGATTCCAACATAGACTGAAAACTGGCAGCTCTCTTAAGACTTTCCAGAGACTCCAGTACCTGACTATCCAGTCTCATGGACCAAACACCTACCAGATGCTTAGACTCTCTGTCAGGAAACTGCCACTTTTGGACTACTCAGACAACAGGCCGTAAGCCACTCTAATAAATATCTTTATATTACACTTATTCTATTAGCTCTGTTCCTTTGAAGAACTGTGAATAACACATCTAATACTTTTTTTTTTTTTAAGATTTATTTATTTATTATATGTAAGTACACTGTAGCTGTCTTCAGACACTCCAGAAGAGGGCGTCAGATCTTGTTATGGATGGTTATGAGCCACCATGTGGTTGCTGGGATTTGAACTCCGGACCTTCGGTAGAGCAGTCGGGTGCTCTTACCCACTGAGCCATCTCACCAGCCCTAGCTAATACTTTTTATTGTTCCTTTTAATGACAGCCAATACCTATATTATAAAGAATACGGAAGTTTAACTTCCTCTGCAGAAGAACCGACTCCTTAGCTCAGGACAATGATACATCTATCTTGGTGTTCAATTCAAGATTAAAAATAAATTTAACAACAGTGGAGTGTGGCGGCGCATTTCTTTAATTCCAGCACTGCTGAGGTGGAGTCAGGCAGGACTCTGCAAATCCAAAGCTAGGCTGATTTAACCATTACATGGTGGCAATGTCTACAAAGTAATTTTATTCCTATTAACAGAGCTAGGGCTGGAGAGATGGCTCAGTGGTTAAGAGCACTGTCTACTTTTCCCCTGCAGGTACAAGGCACCCTCATCTGTAACTGTGGTTCCAGGGGATTTGATGCCCTCTTCTGGCTTCCAAAGGCACTGTACTGACATGCATGCAGGTAAAAATCCATCTTTAAAGGCAAACAAACCCCAAGTCACCAAAATTAACAGTTAATTTCTACAACAGCAGAGGGGGTGAAAGAAAGTAAGAGGACGGGAAGGGCTGTAGTGCTTTTGAACATTATACAGCCCCTAAACTCTGGCAGCAGCTGTGTTACCAGCACAAGATGGCAACCGGCTCAAGGAAGGGAGAGGGGCTCTTGAGGTGCCACCCCTCCCGGAGGAGTGGTTGGCAGTTAATGGGGGGCGGGGGAGTCACTGTTTTTCTTTAGTGGTCTAGTCACTGCTGAGCTGCCCTAGTTCCTGTAAATATCATACAAATATCCTTAAATAAATCCTGTGTGTAACACCAAAGGCCGGAAAGAACGGAGAGGAGACCTGCTGGGAAGGGGTTCAGCGGGGGATAGAGAACAGGACCTGAATGCATTAATGCATGAATGAAACTATCAATTAATTTAAAGATACTAAAAAGCAAAACTAAAAACAAACAAACAAACAAACCCTTTTACTTTCAAAACAATATCTACAAAACTGAGAGGGTTAGGATTCCCTAAAACAAAGTGGGCCTCGGTCATCTGAAGCTCTCCTCATTCTGTCAAACACGTTTTCGTTTCTAATTTCACTCCTTTTCGTTTTTCAACAACCAGGTCTACCTTCCCGCCCTTCGGGTTTTCCTGCCAGCTAGCAATGGTTACAGACCGCCACTTTCTAGAGCAGGTCTGCCTATCTTAATCCTTTGCGTTCTTTGCAAAGGGAGTCGAGCTGACTTCGTCCGTTGACCAGTCCCTTGGCTAACGGTCGCCACGTTTTTTGTTTGTTTGTTTTGTTTTGTTTTTTTGGTAGGAAAAGTCGCGAAAACGGGGGCGGTGGGAGATCAGACTAAGAGGGCAGCGAGTTCTAAGGACTTTTAGAAGCGATTGCTCCTCCTCCCCGGGGCTCGCCTTCTCTAGGCTGCCCTTCACACAGCCCGGCCCCGCCAGTGTCCCCCGGCGCCCCGCCCCCGCGCTCACCATCCAAAGCGTCGTCCGGATCTTCCGCCACGCCCTGCGCGTCCTGCTCCACTAGGGTCCCGAAGAACTCCGCTACCAACTCCTTCATCCGGACCACGCCCGCCGACAGGCTCTGGAGAGGGTCCGCGTCGCCCGACGCCTCACAGGACACTTGTAGCCGCTGCGGCTCCCCGTCACAACCGACGTACTCGCCCGAAAGCTCCATGGCGACCGCTCAGCTTCAACAGCGCGCCACGGAGAAACGCCACCCGGAAGCGGAAACCAGCCTGCGGCCGGGGCGGGCGGGAGAGAGGAGAGGAGGAGGAATGACTTCCGATTTCCCGAAATTGGCCCGCCCATTTTCTTCCGTCTCCTTCCTTAGGATTGGCTGTCTGGTGCTCGGGCTCCGCCTTCTCGCGGGGCCCCGCCTTCTCGCGACGCCCCTGGCGGCCACTTTTCCCGCCTCCTCCTGGGCCACGCAGCGGAGCCCGGTGACAGTTGAGGATGGCCGGAGCTGAGAGCCCCGCCGGGTGCCAGGCGGAGCTGGAGCCCGTGGTGTCGCTGGTGGACGTGCTTGAGGAAGACGAGGAGTTGGAGAATGAGGCGTGCGCCGTCCTGGGCGGCAGCGACTCGGAAAAGTGCTCCTACTCGCAGGTGCGCGCGGCCCGGCTGCTCCCGCCGCCCTGCCTGGTTCCCGCTGGCCGCGGCCGGGCCCACTCCGGGGCGGCCCTTTACTCTTTGCTTCCACAACCCCGGCCCGGCTGCCATTTGATCCTCAGCTTGTCGCCACCAGGGCTGTCCCTCGGCCCTGCTGACGGTACACTGCAGGCTCTGGTCCTCCAGTTGTCGCCTCTTGGTGGCCTGCTTTTCACGAGGTTATTCTCGTGACCTCTCAAACCCAGATATTCTTCGCCCCACTTCTTCCACCCCCAAAGAATGTTAATTAGGGACCAGATGCGGGGGGGGGGGAGGGAACGTGGGCCGGCTTTGAAAATCTAACGTGGAAGTTGGACTTCCGGACACTCCTGCAGTCTAGTTTTAACTGCTAGCTGGTACCCCCCCACCCCCTTTCTGGTTATATGAAGTTCTGTGTGTATGTGCTATGTGACATCCCCTTTCCCTGGGGACTGGAAAGCCAAGAGAGGAGAAAAGAATCTGCTTGGCATTTGTGGGACCTTGTGAAGGAGAGTTTGAGGGGCTGAGATGTAGTGTTTACTGACGCATACTGTACATTTAAGTACCAAAGTGGAAAAGGGTGGGTAGGAAGGAAACTTAACAAGGATGAGAATTGATGGAAGGAAACTGGCTAACTATGTCCATGGGTGGAGTGGAAGACTGGGGTAGGAGTGAAGGGACTTGGAGTTATGGTGTGGCGTGGACTGAAGTCATAATACTATTTGTCTTCGTTGACCAAGTTGGGTTTGCACTGTAAAATTGTGGGATTGTTGAATAAATCTTGTATGCCAGAAATAGTCTCAGAATGGTCGCTGGTATTTAAATTTGGAGGATCATTGTTGGTTTCAAACCCTATTTAACATATCAAAGTGGATGGTGGCTTCCAGGTCCTCCCTGCCCTTAAGTCACTTCCTGGACTCTCTTGGCAGGCATACCCAATCCCCTTTCCCAGACTTCTCCACCTGAGGAGCCTGGCTACCCTTCTCCCAGCTTCCCTTCCCTAAATAATCCAACCGTTTTGCTTAAGCAGCTCTTTTGGGTCTCCTGGCTGGAGCACCTGGCTCCCCATCCCTTCCCCCTGCCCTTCCTCGCTCTCCCAGGGCCCAGCTCAGAATCTTTAGCCTCTGGACTCTCCTAGAAGTCCTTGCCTTTACGCTCTTCCTTTTATAGTAAACTTTTTCCTTCAACCTTTCAAGGAACAGGCATGTCCTTTCCTTTCTCTCTTTTTTTTTTTTTTTTTAATGGTTTTTCGAGACAGGGTTTCTCTGTGTAGCCCTGGCTGTCCTGGAACTCACTCTGTAGACCAGGCTGGCCTCGAACTCAGAAATCCCGCCTGCCTCTGCCTCCCGAGTGCTGGGATTAAAGGCGTGCGCCACCACGCCCGGCCTTTCCTTTTTCTCATTTTCATTCAGTGACCATTAAACCACACACCCACCCCTTCATTGGAAGAAGGAAAGAAAGGTCCTAAGTCTGTATGTAAGCTGTTTATTAATATACTTACCTTTATACAATGTTAACTAAAATTGTTGTTGGAGGTAGGATCTTATGTACCCTAGATCTGCCTTGAATTTTTGATTATCTTTCTTTCACCTCCCAAGTGCTGCTGGTATTACAAGTGTGTACCACCATGCTTGGCTTAAAGTCTTGTTTTTGGTGAATTTTGTTTTTGTTTTTTGAGACAGTCACATTGAGTGATTTTTAACTGGTCTGAAACTCACTATGTAGGCCAGGCTAGCCTTGAACTCACAAAGATCCACCTCCCTCCCAAGTGCTAGGATTAAAGGCCTGGTCCTAAGTTTTTGTTTTTAAATAGTCATATCTCTAAGTATATCAATAATAATAATTATTATTATTATTTTCTTTTAGTTTTTGAGACAGAGTTTCTCTGTGTAGCACTGGCTGTCCTGGAACTTAGAAATATACCTCCCCCTGTCTCTCAAATGCTGGATTAAAAGTGTTAAAAGTGTATGTGGACAGACATCAGGGAACAACCTTGTGGAAGCATTTGTCCTGGCCACCTCTGTATGGGTTCTGGAGATGGAACGAAGGTTTCCAGACTTACATAGCCAGTGACTTTACCCACGGAGCTATCTCACTGGCCCAGCAAATTCTTTTGTAAACTAGGAACAGATTGAAATAGAAAAGAAATGTGTGTAGTTGGACTGGCTGGTGGGCTCAGTAAAGCACTTGCTGCACCAGTATGAGGACCTGTGAGCTGTCCCCGTCACCACATCAAAACCTGGCACATAGGGTGTGTGCTGAGAATCCTCTACCAACACTTCTAAGTTTTGCTATTTTTCCTTCAACTTTTAATTTTTAAACATTTTAAATCTACAGATAGCTTGAAAGAATAGTATGGACATCTGTGTACCTTGTGAATGTATTGCTTTTTAAACACTTGTCTCCATTGAACACAATTGCCCTTTTTCATACTTCATTACTTGACAGTAAGTAGTGGGCATAATTACACTTCTAGATGCTTCCCCAAACATCTCTCCCCAAATTAAAATGATTAATTTTCTTCTTTGGTTGAATTATAAGCATTTCTAAAATAAGAAATGTGAGGGCTGGAGAGATGGCTCAGTGGTTAAGAGCATTGGCTGCTCTTCCTGAGGTCCTGAGTTCAATTCCCAGCAACCACATGGTGGCTCATAACCATCTGTAATGGGGTCTAATGCCCTCCCTCTTCTGTTATGCGGGTGTACATGCAAATAGAGTACTCATATCCATAATATAAATAACTAAAACCTCTTTAAAAAAAAGAAGAGAAGTGTGAGCCAAGTGGTGTGGCACACTGATTACCCAGCACTCAAGGGCAGAGGCAGGTGGATCTCTGAACTAAGGCCAGCCTGGGCTTCACAGAGAAACCCTGTCTGGAAAAACCAAAAAAGTGGCAGAGACAAAGTTTGGAGCTAAGACGAAAGGATGGACCATCCAGAGACTGCCCCACCCGGGGGTCCATCCCGTAATCAGCCACCAAACGCAGACACTATTGCATATGCCAGCAAGATCTTGCTGAAAGGACACCGATATAGCTGTCTCTGTGAGGCTATGCCAGTACCTGGCAAATATAGAAGTGGATGCCCACAGTCATCTATAGGATAGAACACAGAGACCCCAATGGAGGAGCTAGAGAAATTACCCAGGAACTGAAGGGGTCTGCAACTCTATAGGTGGAACAACAATATGAACTAATCAGTAACCCCAGAGCTCGTGTCTCTAGCTGCATATGTAGCAGAAGATGGCCTAGTCAGCCATCGTTGGGAAGAGATGCCCCTTGGTCTTGCAAACTATATATGCCCCATACAGGGAACGCCAGGGCCAAGAAGTGGGAGTGGGTGGGCAGGGGAGCAGGGTGGGGGGAGGGTATAGGGGACATTCGTGATAGCATTTGAAATGTAAATGAAGAAAATATCTAATAAAATAAGTTTTTTTAAAAAAAGTATTACTCTCTTGAACCTGTAAACTCGCCTTTATTTTCATGTGTTAAAATGATTAAACAGATCAAGTTATTCACAGATTTAAACTTCCTATTGCTATAAGAAAAAAATTTACATAAAACTAAGCATCCATATGGATCTGGGGTTTGTGATAGTGTTTTTGATCCTTTGTTGGTTAACTAGTCTTTCTGTTTTTCTTCCTTTTTGTTTTGGGCTGGTCTCTCAGGGCTCAGTGAAGAGGCAAGCACTGTATGCCTGTAGTACCTGCACACCAGAGGGAGAAGAACCAGCAGGAATTTGTCTAGCTTGCAGTTACGAATGTCATGGAAGCCATAAACTGTTTGAACTATACACAAAAAGGTAATGTTTTTTCTTGAGTGTCTTCTGAATGTTTAGATTCTTTCACAACCTCAATGGCTGCTTAATCTTGCTTTTTATTCAGAATAATTGTGTGTTGGTAAAAATTAATATGGGAGGGAATGGTTTTTCTGTAGGCCTTTTAAATGGAGACTAGCTCAAATTTCTCATCTTTTCCTTTCATATCTCATTTGTTTGTGTGTGTGAATGATACAGATATTTGTTTTTTATGTGTCGTGATGTCCAGAATGGTAATTTGTATTTATCTGTTTTGTTGTTGGACAAGAGACATGAACATAAGAAAGACTGCCATTTAGATTCTAGGAATGAGTCAGAGAGAGAGTTATGATTGGTATTGAAAGAGTGATTAATTTTGAAAATAGACGTAAATATATGTTCTTCCTTTTTTTCTTAATAGAAATTTTCGTTGTGATTGTGGAAACAGCAAGTTTAAAAATTTGGAATGCAAATTATTTCCTGTAAGTAAGCCCTGTGATTACAAATGTCCTTGGGAGCAGGGATGGAGGTGGCTCAGTGGCTAGGAGCACTCACTGCTCTTCCCATGATCCAGTTCAGTTCCAGCATCCACAGCTACCTATAACTCCAGCTCCAGGGGACCCCATCTGACCCATATAAATAAAAATACATTTTTTTTTTAAGTGTACTTATGAGCTGAGGTTGGTATTTACCAAAGTGTAAAAAGAAAAAGACCACCAAAATATTTTGCAAAACATTTTCTCTTGAGTATTTCACTTTTATGTGATTGGAAAAACTAGATAATGTGTTGAGAGTCTACAATATAGATTGCAGTTAATAGTCCAGGTCTAGGAGATGCTCTTCAGGCTGATCTTCACCTGAGTTGGTCACTAGGCCATGCTGAGGCTTCTAGAACAAAGCATGGGACTGGGTGAAGAGCTGTCCTAAGAACCTGTCTCCAAAACAAAATCAAACAATGCTTCCACAGAAGCTGTATGAAACTGCAGATGAAGGAAGAAGGATGGAGGACACCACATTAATCATTAATAATTGCTGAAACCTGTTTCCTCCTCTAAGTTTATGACTAATTTTTGATAATCACTTTTCCTCCTTTTGCACTCCAATAACCTGAAAGTCTTAGTATTCACTCCTGCATTTAAGGAAATGTCTGAGGGTTAGAGAGAGGGCTTGGCAGTTGAGGGCATGTACTCTACTTCCGGAGGACCTGGGTTCAGTTCCCAGCATCCAGCATCCAGCACCCAGTTGTGTAGAACTGTCTATAACTCCAGCTCCAAGGGAATCAATTCCTTTCGCCTCTACCGGCACCTACACTCAAGTGCACAAACCAAAAGGAAGTGAAGTTGATGGTGTTTGCTCATCTAAGAACTGCAGAGTCAGAAACAGGTGGATCTCTGAGATCAAGGTCATCCTGGATTACATAGTCAATTCCAGGCCAGCTAGGAATACACAGAGACACCCTGTCTCGAAAACTTTTTAAAAGTGTCTTGAAATCTCAGACAAGCTTGTCATACATATGATTATTTTTTTTTTGTTTTATTATATGAATATATAAATAAATTTTTCTCGGTTGCTGCAAAGAAGATAGAGAAAATAAGGTGATTTTTTTTCTGTTTTTGTCTTTGTAGATTAAAAAATTATTTGTTGAGTAGTAACTTCTTTTTTGTTACTTGAAAGTTAATGACTAGCTTGTAGGAAGATACTTAATGCAGAGATTTCTTAAATGTATAAATTTCATGGTGCATGACCTAGTATTATACCAGTATATGTACTGAAATTTATTCTCTTTCAGGACAAATCAAAGGTAAATTCTTGCAATAAGTACAATGACAACTTTTTTGGATTATACTGCATTTGTAAGAGACCTTATCCTGATCCTGAAGATGAGGTAAGAGAATCAGAAGTTTAAAATCAACTCAAACTGAACTGGGGTTTTGTTGTTGCTGTTTGTTTTAGTTTTTGTTTGTTTATTTTTGTATATCATAGAATGAAAATACCGGAGAGGACTTTTCCTACCCTCAGATATTTTCTAAGAAATCTCAGCTTCTTTCCTCTGTGAAAGAAAATAGCTATGCAAACAGGCTTCTTTTAAAATTTCAATAACAAGTATAAACAAAATCCCAGAGTTATTCTGTGCATTCACTTCTGCAACTAGCTTTTTCCAGTCAGCTTCTGGATGTGGTAGCTCAGGCCTTTAGTCTCAGCACTCAGGAAATGGAGGCTGGCATTCATTCACAAGTTCAAGGTCAGCCTGACCCACATGATGAAGTCCTAGCCAGTCAGGGCTACATAGGGAGATCCTATCTCTACAAGATAAGAGAAGGAAACAAATGCAAGCCTGCCTTGTAGCTTCCACAAGTCAGTTAACTGTTCTGTGGCAGAACAGCACTGTCTAGATGGCTCCTTACAGGCTTCAGTACACATCCACAGGTATTTAACTCTATATAGCACTCAAGGTGTTATATAAAAGCACAGCTGTTGGTGGGTCTAAGAATACTCTATCTGTATTTAAAATTGTGATTGTGACTACCAAAAGAATTCAGCCAGTGATAGTTATTTTGATAGCATTTCCCTCCCTCTCTCTTCCCCTCCCCTTCCTTCCCCTCCCCTCCCCTCCCCTCCCGTCCTTTCTTTGAATGGTGAAAAAAATGTGTACATGTAGAATTAGCTGGCTATAATTGGTTTAGATTGCCAATCAATTGCCAACTTTGTTGAGAACATCCAGAGCATCATAATCAGGAGTCCACCGAACATAGCCCTCTTCCTGCCTTCTCTCCATTAGGCCTTCTAAGGATGTTGACTTTGGCCACATCAGTGTCATAGCCTATTTGATCTGGTGCCTGTTGGCCTTGACATCCACAGTGAACACAAGTATGCTGTCTCTCATCTTGTTGTGGCTGACTCAGTGGTCAGGGGGAGTTTGATGATAGCCTAGAAGTCAAGCTTGTTTCTTGTGGCTTTTGATGGTGTTTGGATCTTGGGCTTCAGGAAGGTGGGTGGCATGCATATCTTTGTAGCTGTGGATGCTTTTTAACACAGCCATCTGGGCTTTTAAGGCCTTCGCTTTGGAGTGGGAGATAGGCACTTTTTGATTTCAGTGCCATCTCGGCAAAAAAGTGAGACAGTCTTAGTGTGTAACCCTGTCTTGTTTTAAACTCAGCTTCAACTGCAGGGATCCCTTAATAATTTTTCTTAACACTCTTTTTTTTTTTTTTTTAAAGCTTTATTTATTTATTATATGTAATTACTCTGTAGCTGTCTTCAGACATTACAGAAGAGGGCGTCAGATCTTGTTACAGATGGTTATGAGCCACCATGTGGTTGCTGGGATTTGAACTCAGGACCTTTGGAAGAGCAGTCGGGTGCTCTTACCCACTGAGCCATCTCACCAGCCCCTTCTTAACACTCTTAACTCCATGTATTATCAACCCTTTAAGACCTTGCCAGGCAGATAAATGATGTAGGATTGTGTATTATTAGTTCCTTTAGAATTGTTTTACCGTATCTTATATATGTGAGTGTTTTACCCATGTGTATGTAGGTGCACCAAGTGGGTACCTGGTGCACACGGAGGTTATCAGGGCTTCAGAGCCCCTGGAACTAGAGTTGTCAGCCACTCTGTGGGTGCTAGGTTCTTTGTTGGAGTAGCAAGTGTTTTTAACCACTGAGTCATCTCCCTAGGCATGAAAGAGATTCACAGTTTTCTGAGTTTTGGGGATATCTACAATGGTCTCTGTGCTGGCTTTCCATTTCCTTAGGCAATGTTTTGTTTGTATATTTACAGATCTGAAAGAGTACTTTGTGCATATAGAGGAGTTAACTTCCACCTTTCTGGCTTTTTAATCATCTGGAACTGTAATTACTGAATCAAATTGTATATAAGGGGAAATTTGAAGTGTCTTTAACAAATATCTTTTAGTACTGGATATTTTTAAGATTGGGGTAAAATATTTACTTATAGTACTTTTGAATCAGAAGACTCCCTCTCAAAAAAGTAAAGAGGCAGAAAACAAAACAAAACTTCTATTTTATGTATGTATGTATGTATGTATGTATGTATGTATGTATGTATGTATGATGTATTATGTGTTTCTTAATAAAACACCACAGTAAAGGGATGAGAAAACAGTAAGATGTTAACTAGTTGGTATGAAAGCCTAAGATAAATAGAAAATCCTCCCCCATACTCACTTTGGTGAGCAGTTTTCCTAGTATTGACTGTCAAAGAGCTTTGATGCTTACTTGCAAACTACTTCATCTAGAGTGGGCGGGCTGTTCTCTTGACTTTTCTCATAGAGTTGCTAGAGAATTACCTAATTTTTAATTCTGCTGTGGGCCAGATTTACTTCTATACCCTAGAATTCAAAACAATCATTAACTTTTTTTTTTTTTTTTGGTCAGGTTCCAGATGAGATGATACAGTGTGTGGTCTGTGAAGACTGGTTCCATGGCAGGGTAAGTAAAACTTTGACCTTTTAAGATTTCTCCCGTGGGGCATAATGGTACATGCCTATCATTCTAGCACTTAGTGGGTGAGGAAGGAAGATCTGAAGTTCAAGGCCACCCTTAGCTACTTGAAACCCTGTCTCAAATAAATGGGGCTGGGAAATTGCTCACTGGGTCAAAGAACACACCTTTAATCCTAATATTTGGGATGCAGAGACTGGCTGACAGCTGTAAGTTCAAGGCCAGTCTGGTTTACATAGCAATTTCCAAGCCTGCCAGCGCTTACATAGTGAGATCCTGTCTCAAAACAATATTTTTCTGTTTTATTTTATATTCCTTTTGATGAGGATGTAATCAGTGTATTCTTGCACTCTCTGTTTTTAAAACCACACATCATAGAGGACTTGGGGATCACAGGAAACATCTGGGTTTCTCTATCCACAGCATCTTGGTGCCATTCCCCCTGAGAGTGGGGATTTCCAGGAGATGGTGTGCCAGGCTTGTATGAGGCGCTGTTCTTTCTTGTGGGCTTATGCTGCCCAGTTGGCAGGTAAGTGTTTCTGTGAGGTTGATGTGACATGGATTTGTGCTCATGAAATCTGTGTGTTCAATCAAGAATTTTTAGTAGCTATTTCTAACTGGACTTTAGAGAGATCTAGAAACATCCAGCTATGTCTCTCTTCTTCCCAGTGGACTGGTTGGGAACCTACCAGGAACAAATGTGAACTTGAATACTATGATGCAGAGTATTGATGCGACCAGAGTTAGAGAAAGTGCAGGAGGAAGTATTTGGGTGGGATTTTGAAGAACAAATAGAACTAAAGTATGTAGTTAAATATAAGACATGTTTTGAAGGGATTGGCATCATAATTCTTATGGCTATGACACAATGCCTTAGACTTGTGAATAATGGATAAATATTGCTCACAGTTCTTAAAGCTGACAGTAAAGGTCAAGGTGATGGATGTGAAGGCCATTCTTCATACATGGGACTTTCTGTGTGTCTTCAAGCCATGGAGAGAACATACAGTCTCCTCTAGGAATGTTAATTGTAGTTATAATGGAAGGCCCTATGACCTAATCACCTTCTAAAAGCCATACCTTTTACTGGAGGTTAACTTTTAACTTACAGATTTTGTGATGTGTATGTATCCCACCCATAGCAGATGGGGAAACAGCATGTTACAAGGTAACACACTGAGAAACAGAGTAAAAACACAAGATGTCATAGTGGGTAGCTCTATTTGATGATTCCACTTAACTGGCATATTTCCTGCTGTGCCATCTTGATTTCCTGGGCTTACCTTTATGGATTTTGAACATAGAAGTTACAAGCAGTATAGCTATGCCTAAGTTCTCCCTACACTAGCAACCTCAGGGTTGCTACGGTCACAGCTCTTTCTGTTCATTCTCCTCCCAGATAGCGCCCACTTTTTACAGACATTTGAGCTATATGCATTTGCCACAGGATTTTCCTTTTTGCTTTTGGCTGGTTGGTTGTTCTGTTGTGTCTGTAGTTGTAAGAATCAAACCCAGACCCTCAGGTCTAGGTGCGAGGCAGGAGCGTCCCACTAAGCCTCCCCTGCACTGTCTGGCTGTTTTTCAAAGTAGGGTTTCTCTGTCACAGAGGTTGGCCTCAAACTCATGGGTCCTCAGTCTGGGTTTTCCTTGTCTTTCCCTCCGTGTCAGGCACTGTGCCCTAGATTGCAGCACCCTTACCCACCGTGAGCTCCTTGACCATTTGTCTCCAGACCCTTCTTTCAGCTGAAAGCTCGTGTTTTCACAAATTGCCTTTTTCTTGTTTTTAGTTAAATACTTTCCCACTGCCTTTTTTCTTTAGCCCTTCTTTTAACAGCTGTAGTATATATTCTTTATGTACAAGGTGCTTATGTAGTGATATATATTTTTTAATGAACCATTTATTTGGCTAGGCAAGCATACTGATAAGAGTGCTAATTCATTTCTTTCTTTTTTTCTTTTTTTTTTAAGTTTTATTTATTTAATGTATATCTGCATGTACACCTGCATACCAGAAGGGGACATCATTTCATTATGAGATGGTTGTGAGCCATCATGTATGTGGTTGCTGGGAATTGAACCCAGGACCTCTGGAAGGGCTGCCAGTACTCTTAACCGCTGAGCCATGTCTCCAGCCCCTAATTCATTTCTTGTTGTTACAGAGGTTCAGGTTGCCTTGTTTCCTAGTCTGAGATACTTTAAGAATGTGATTTCTTGATCTGAGAGGCCTATGGCCAGCTTTATTGTGTGTCTCGTTGAACCCACAGTCAGCAGGATATCTGCTGAGGATGATGGGCTGCTGCTGAATGCTACTGGGATGGGAGATCAAGATGTTAGCAAGCCTGAAAATGGAGCACCCCAAGATAACACCCTGAAGGAGGATGTTCCAGAGCATGGAAGGGATTCTGTCAAGGAGGTGAAAGCTGAGCCCTGCACCAGCTCTAGTTCTGAGTCTGACCTTCAGGTAGTGTATGAAACTCATGCTACATCCCAAGTGAAACTGGGGGCTAAATGATAGCACAACCAGCTGCATGCTTGGACCTGGAGTTTGATCCCCAGACCTATGAGAAAATGCTGGGCATGGGCTGGAGAGGTGCCTCAGTGGCAAAGTGCTTGATAGACAAGCATGAGGACTTGAGTTTTCTAGTACCCAAGTGATGAAACAAGATGGCCAGGTTGGGCATGATGGCACTTTGATCCCAGCACTTAGAGGCAAAGGCAGGTACAGCTCTGAGTTTGAAGCTGGCCTAGTCAACATAGCAAGTTCCAGTTTAACCTGAGCTACATAATGATAGCCTGTCTGAAACAACAAAGCCTTGTGCAGTATGTATCTGCATCCCAGAGTTGGGACGTTGGAGATGATCCGATCCCTGGAGTTTGTTGACTTCTAGAACCCACATTTTCCAGATGCCCTCTTATTGCCTTCATGGGCACCATGGTGAGAAACACACACAGGCAAAGCACCCACACATACTAAAATTATTTCTTTAAACTTAAAAATACAGAAACTCACTTAAAACTTAATTTTATTTCAGACAGTGTTTAAGAAAGAAAATATCAAAACTGAGCCACAGCCCAGCTGCAGACTTCAGGAACTCCAAGCCAAGCAGTTTGTAAAGAAAGATGCTGCCACCTATTGGCCCTTGAACTGGCGCAGCAAACTGTGCACCTGTCAAGACTGTATGGTGAGTGTTTGGCTCCACTTGATGTTCACAGATTAGACACTGCAAGACTTATTCATAGATCAATATCTGAGTTCAGGGGACACTGATTTCCTATGGGCCAAATTTATGAAGTCACACTTATAGACTGAGTTCCTTTTTTTTTTTTAAAGACTTATTTATTTTATTTATATGAATACAATGTAGATATCTTCAGAAACACCAGAAGAGAGCACTGGATTTCATTAGAGATGCTTGTGAGCCACCAGTGGTTGCTGGAAATAGAACTCAGGACTTCTGGTAGAGCAGTCAGTGCTCTTAACCGCTGAGCAATCTCTCCAGCCTGTAAACTGAATTCTTGTAGGGGAAAATAGGAATTATGTGACAGACACTTCCTATCAAGTTTTAGTACAGAGCAGTTCTGAGGCTGGAGAGAAGGCTCATCCAGTAAGAGTACTAACTGCTCTTGAAGAGGGCCTGGCTCAGTTCCCAGGTTACTCATGGTGTCTCACAAGTGCCTGCACTCCAGACCCAGAGGAGCTGACGGCTGCTTCTGGCTCTGTGCGCACCTACCTTCAAGTAGTGCACTGACATATGTCCTGGCAAAACACCCATGCATATAAAAATAAAGTAATTAAAAAAAACCTACCAGTTCTTTTCTTTGTATCAGAATTGCTAAGAAAGTTAAGAGCTTGAAAATTAGTAAACTAGTAGATTTTAAATTCAGAGTATATAGACTAAATGTCCTGTGAAAGTTGGAAGATTTCTGAATAAAAACTGGGCCAAAAGTATAAAATCAGCAGTCAACTTTGAAGCTTACAATTTTCTAGGTATGAAATTTTAAAATTTTAAAGTTATTATTCTCCTAAATTTGACTTTCTGAAAATGACATTCTAAATGGGGGAACTGGAAAAAAATGTTTTTTAATTTTTTTTTTTTTTTAAGAAAATGTATGGAGAACTAGACATCCTATTCCTGACAGATGAATGTGATACAGTTCTGGCTTATGAGAACAAAGGCAAGAGCGACCAGGCAACTGATAGAAGGGACCCTTTAATGGACACCCTTAGCAGCATGGATAGAGTCCAGCAAGTGGAGCTCATCTGTGGTAAATACTGTTCATAAGGCTTTCTTCATTTTGCAGGAAAATGGATAATCATCTGTGTTCCTAACTCTCACAAAAATTAGAATTATGTAATAGACCTTAGCTATTGTTTGATTTTTTAAAAATTCTGAATAGTTTAGTTGCTATTATCAAGGATCATTAGCATTTCATGCTAGAATAATGTTTAAGAAACCACAGTTTTCGCCAGGTGGCGGTGGTGCATACTTTAATCCCAGCACTTGGGAGGCAGAGGCAGGAGGATTTCTGTAAGTTTGAGGCTAGTCAGGAAGGAAGGAAAGAAGGAAGAGAAGCCCTGAGCATCAACTATTTTAACTAAGGGTAGGTTCTGAGCACAGACTAGAAGGAAGGGTGTTTCATCCTTGAGAAGAATTTCCACTGAGCATTGTATTTCCCTTTGGGAAGTATGGCAGTTTTGAGAGTCCTCGGCTGCTTGATGCTTTACAGGAAATCAGGAAGCTTCATGCTCTGGTGATGTAGAGTTCCAGTTTTAGCCACTTTCCACTTGGATTCCATAGCCTTTGTGTCCTTATTATAGCATTGATCATTTCCCTTACTTATAATCAGTTATTATTATTTTTTTACCTTCATTAGATTAACAACTTACAGTTTTTCTTAGTTGGTGTACAAGTAATAGACTTCATCATGATGTTTTCATATGAATATATCACTGTTTTGGGGGTGAATTTACGTGTACACACACACACACACACACACACACACACACACTCCAAGAACCTGACTGTTTTTCAGTGATAGGGGCTGTGTCTAAGAGATTCATCAGCTGTGATAATACCTCAGGTGTGCATAAACCTGAGTGAGTACATGAGTTTAAAGCTGTCTAATGAGGCTGGTAGAGATGGTGGCACACTCCTTTAGTCCTAGCACGTGGGGGGCAGAGGCAAGCTGGTCCCTTGAGTTTGAAGCCAGCCTGGTCTACTAAGTGAGTTCCAGGCTAGCCAGGGCTACACAGAGAAACCCTGTCTTATAGACAACTAAGCAACAACAGCAAAAGCTGTCTGATGAGTCTGTTAGTTGATTTACTGAGAAGGTAGGAGCCCTTTGCAGAAGGCTCAGCTAGTGTTTATAAAGTGAGGGTATTTCTGGGAGGTGTTTGTTCTTGTTAAACCCAGATTCCATAATGAGGGAAGCCAGACTTGAGAGGAGTGGGGAACAATGTTCTCTGGGTTGTAAGTAAGAAAACATTGGTATAAACTGTTAAACACTTGCCTAGCAATGGCAAAGGTTTGAAAAGTATATGACCTATGTGAATTTGAGGTATTTTTGTGCTTTTGATTTAGAATACAATGACTTGAAGACTGAACTTAAGGATTACCTGAAGAGATTTGCTGATGAAGGCACGGTATGTTGCATTCAAGAACCTTATTCACAACTTTTTGGCTTGAGTGAATTGTTCATTTTCTTTAATGTTAAAAAATTGTTAGGGGTAAAAAAGATGAAAATCACACCAGGCGTGGTGGGTGGCACAGCACCATGGGAGTAGAAGCAGGTGAGTCTATGAGTTTGAGGCCAGCTTGGTCTACAGAGTGATCTCCAGGACAGCCAGAGCTACCCAGGGAAACCCTGTCTTGAAAAACCAAAACCAAACCAACCAAACCAAAGTAAAGTACAACCTAAATGGAGTACTTGAGTTCCTATCTCAGCTTTCCAAAGGCTGGGCTCACAGGACTGACCACTATGCCTGGCTGAGGAGATGAAAGTAATGCAGCCGGGCGTGGTGGCGCACGCCTTTAATCCCAGCACTTGAGAGGCAGAGGCAGGCGGATTTCTGAGTTCGAGGCCAGCCTGGTCTACAAAGTGAGTTCCAGGATAGCCAGGGATACACAGAGAAACCCTGTCTCAAAAAACAAAAAACAAAAAACAAAATAAAAAAAGAAAGTGTAGTGCAGAAACGACTTACTAGGTCCTGGCAGATCAAGGAGGATTAGGAACGTCCAGAAAAGAGACAGCAAAACAGGAAGGGCAGGACAGTTATATAGGGTCTGACTGTAGTGGAGGGCTATTGGAAGGAATCTGCTGATTCAGATCCTGGGTCTGGAATGGGAAGATGACTCAGCAGAAACAGTTAAAGTAGGACTCTGAGAAGCCCAGAGTTGGAAGGAGACTTCCCATCATGGTCTAAAACATTCTCCTGCATAGGAAGTCTGTACTTTTTGTTGTCGCTGTTTTAAAGATTTTATTTTTGTTTTATGTGTATGATGTTTGCCTCTATGTATGAATGTGTACCACATGCATGCCTTGTCCCCAAGGAGGCCAGATGGAGTTGGGTGCCCTGGAACTGAATTACAGGCTATTGTGAGCCACCATGTGGGTGCTGGGAACCAAGCGCAGGTCCTCTGCAAGAGCAGCCACTGAGTCATACATATCTCCAGCACCAATAGTCCTTACTGTACGCTAGCATGACTGTAAGGTGTGTAATGCTTTAAAATTAGAATTCTGGATAAATGTACAGGTACTTCCCAGTCTTCACTGCTCAAGTGTGGGGCAGAATCTCACCATCTCCGTGGCCTGAGGCTGTCATTTTGGATCCAGGCAGCTGGGTGAGGCCCTTGTGTACACTGCTCCTGTGGGTCCTGCCAGTCAAATTGGGCTCTGACGTGGTCCTTGTGGATGAGGGAGGCCGTGTCTCTGGGTTTCTAGATAGGGGCTAAGATGCTGTTTTTGTAAAATGAGTTGTAAAGTCAGACACAGAAAGGGTCTTGTCTCAAATGGCTTTGGTTTTGTTGTAGAGACAGTCTCTTTAGTGGTGGCTAGCCTAGAATTCCCTTGAGACCAGGCTGGCCTTAAACTCAGAGAACCACTTGTCTCAGACTCAGTGCTGGGATTGAAGGTGTGTGTCACTATGCTCAGCTCTACCTTCCTGTGCTTTAGAACTAGCCCTGCTTGTCCACATCTTGTTACATCTGTGTTACATCTTGTTACACCTGTGCTTTCTTCCTCTGCAGCAGTCTGTACTTGAGCTAGAATTGAATGTGCGTGGGAACAGTGTGGCTTTTGCCTCTTGTGTAACCTCAGCACTCCTCAGACCTGTAGGGTGCTTTAGAGAGCCAAGCTCACTGTCTGATTCTGGTGGAGTTTGTGGTCACAGTGCTCTTTATTAATTTTTATCATGTAGTATGGCAGAGAAGAGCTCTTGCTATGCAACTCTCATGGACCTGAGATTAAATTCCAAAATGTATATAAAAAGTTGGTATAATTGCACACAACTGTAACCCCAGTGCTGTGGAGGCAGAGACAGGAGAATTGCAAGAGCTTCTTAGCCACAAGCCAGCTCCAGCTTCAGTAGACATCCTGCCTCAAAGGAATACAGTGCAAAGTGATCTTAGCAGGACACCTGACATTCTCCTGGGGCTTGTGTGTACACACACACTCACACACACACACACACACACACACACACACACACACACACACCCAGGCAGCACACATACCTGAGAATACACCCTAGTTCTTTTCTCTCTCAAAACCATACTAGAAAAAAATGTCTTTTTCAGTTTACAGTTTGAAACTATTTTCTACAGAGAAAATTTTGCACTTGATGGGATAATTTAAAAGAACAGAAAAATGTAGTTTTAGAAAAATTTGGGGCAGGCCAGGCATGGTAGCACATGTCTTTAATCCCAGCACTTGGGAGGCACAGGCAGGTGGATCTCTTTCAGTGAGTTCCAGGACACTCAGGGCTACATAGTGAAACCCTGTCTCCAAAGGAGGGGGTATTGTTTGGGGACCTGAAGATATGGCTCATGAGTTAGTAGGGCTGATCTTCCACAGGACCTGAGTTTGATTCTCAGTACCCACAGCTCATAACTGTCTGTAACTCCAATTCCAGGAAATCCAATACTTTCTACTGGCTTCTGTAGGCATTGAATACAGTTGGTGCACAGGCATGCAGGCAAAACACCCACACTCATAAAATATACATAAATTTTTAATTATTTGTGTGGCCAATGAGATTGTTCAGTGGATAAGGACACTTGTCATCAGGCTTGATAACCTGCATGGAACCCACATGGTGGAAGGAGGGTACCCCTGAGAGTTATTCTCTGACCTTTGTACATGTGTTCCCCTAGTAAATAGGTGAACGTGACTGAAGACAACTAGAATTCAGGATTTGACTCTGCTGTGTGTGGGCTTAGGTCTCCTAACCACAATAACTGGGAATAAATGTATTTTCCTTCATGGCTTGCTGTTAATGTTTGTAATCCAAGGTCAGGTCAGATCGATTATTTTGCTCATGTGCATTCAAGTGCATTTTTCTTCTGTTCCCCTCTTCCTCCCCCCTCTTCCCCTTCCCCCTCCTCCCTCTCCTCCTCCTTCTCTTGTTCTTTTCCCCATCCTTCCTTCCTACCAATAAACACATGTGTTTATATTTAAAAAGAGATGAAGAAACCTGTCTTGTGATGGCTGCAGTAGACTCAGGGATAGGTTGTCCCAGCTTACCTCATTTTAATCCATGTTTTTCCTTGGTCTTGGTATTATAGACACCTTTGTATATGAAGTTTTAAATCCTTTGTCATAACTTAAAAGCAGTGCATCCATAATTCGACTTTTTTTGAGGGTTTTTCTTTATTTTCTCCCCAACCTTTTTTTTTTTTTTTTTTTGGTTTTTTGAGACAGGGTTTCTCTGTGTAGCCCTGGCTGTCCTGGAACTCACTTTGTAGACCAGGTTGGCCTCGAACTCAGAAATCCACCTGCCTCTGCCTTCCCGAGTTCTGGGATTAAAGGCATGTGCCACCATGCCTGGCTCCCCAACCATTTTTCTCTTGATATAACAACCATCTTTTTTAGACTCAAGGTACATCTAAAAAAATTTTTTTAAGGAACGATATTCTTCCTCATCAGTGTAGAAGAAAACACAAAGCTGAGCTGAGGGTGGTGGGACAACACCTTTATTCCCAGCATTTGGGAGGCAGAGGCCATGTATGTCTTTGTGTTCCAGGCCAGCCAAGGCTACATAGTGCAACAGGAAAGCACAGACCTCGAGAGAATACTTTGATGTGTTGTGCTGTGCAGACCAGAAGGAAAGCTGTGCTTCTGAGCATGTTCAGTGTCCTTAGGTCTCTCAGGTTATTGTGTGGGGACTCTGATGGTTTGTGCATCATAGACTGTAGCTCACCTGATCTTCAAGTGGCTCTGCTAGATGGATGTTGCTTCTATAGTTTTCACGGGCAGATGCTGAGGTAGGTGGTGCAAACTGAGGATTGAGCCATTCTCCTCTGCTGCCTGGCTGTGTGACTGAGTGGTCAGCCTCTGTGGGCGTTGGTGAGCATTTCTGTAAAAGAGTGATGTTAACTGTCCACTAAGATACAGAGACCTGTCAAATGTGGTTTGTTTTAGGATTTCTCCCACTGCTGTGAAAAGAAAGCCGTGCCACTGATTAAACTCTTTGAGTTGTAAATCTGCCACTCTTGTCAGTGACAGCCTTGAGCTCCGTACAGCGTATTGTGTTCTCTGCTCTGGTGCTTGCCAGCTTAGGTGTGCACACCGCAGTTTTGCACTGCAGTGAACTTATCCACATTTAATCCTGTGGTGAGTGGAGGGGTGCCTGCAATTCTTTTTTGTTTTATTTTTGTAGTTTTTGAAAGTGGGACACATTAGGTAGCCCAGGGTGGCCTTGAACTTGTGGCTGTCTTCCTATACTAGGATTACAGACAGTGCTACCAGGGTAGCTTTCCTGCCTCTGGAATTAACCAGTGGAGTCCTTTTGCTTGCTTGTGAGTGCTCTGACCTCTTGTTGTTATTATAGAATGTAGCTCCCTTTCAAATCTTGGCTTTTCATCAACAGGTTGTTAAGAGAGAAGACATTCAGCAGTTCTTTGAAGAGTTTCAATCGAAAAAGAGAAGGCGAGTGGACGGCTTACAGTATTACTGCAGCTAAAGTGGAGTGCCACACTTCCTCAGTCAGGTTCATGAAAATGCCACTGTTCCGGAATAAAGAGACCTGTGTCACACTTGGTCCCCTTTCCATCCTCCTGTGGTCTCAGGCCCTTCTTAACAGTAGCTGCAGTGTTTCTGCTGGTCTCTCAACAAGCATTCTCTGTGACTCAGCTCATTCCACAGACTTCAGCTTTCCTGCCCTGGAGACCCAGGACTTCTGTTTATGTTTTAAGAAGTTTGATTTGATCTTGTGAAAGCAAATTAGCTTCTCTTCTAGCAGTTTGTTCCATGACTTCCAAATGTATGCTCACAGAGCTATTGCCCTCTGGGTCTTCTGTGTCTTGCAGGTTCTCTTCCTATTAGCCTGAACCTCTGGGGAGCAATCCCCTCTGCCCCATGATCACGGTGCCTTGGGTCAAAGCTTCCTCAAGCCTGCTCTGCCAGTCCTCTCAGTGCTTTCTGAGATTTGAAGAGATTGGGAACTTTTCTCTGTACCAACCTTCAGAGTAGCCAGGACTGATGCTGATGCCTGTTGGAGGTTGGCTCACTGCAGGACTGAGGAAGCAAGCCTTTGTTCTGAATTTCGCTGATTAGTTTGAAGTGAAATTTCATTACCATTCTAATGGCCCTCAAACATCAGCGTTAGTACTGTACTGCTCCCAGGGCTTCCAGGGAAACCACTCATGTGAGCCCCTTTGCTGCTGCCTAAATATGACCAGATCCTACCCTCTGACATGTGGGTGCTTTACAGAGTCCTCTGGTTTCATACATTATCAGGGATATGCAGAAGCATATATTAAAAATGGACCTATTTTAATACTGTTCTGTTAGGAAAATGTTATTGGAACCTGAATAAGTTATTTTTTCCTTTGAATCTGCTGAAGGCAAGGATACTGACTGACCATAGTGATAGTAAGTGGTGCAGTGACAGCCCTAGAAGAGCAGTGGAGGATTCCAGCCAAAGCCCTCAGCTATATACATGGTGAGTCTTTGTGTGTCAAAGTGTGCACAGCCACTCCCCTCCTGACGGCTCTGAAGGTCTTTATAGATTATGTAAAGTTCTGTGTTGGAGGGAAGTCTTTCAGATGGTGTGAAGTCTTTTTAAGCTCCCTCAGTCTATGTGAAAAACATCTTTTGATCCACAAAGACCTAAGTTGCACCCTCCAGAGGAACAAGGTCTTCCCTAGCATACTGTGAGGTACATTAAAGACATTTTAGGCCACATGTTGGTGGGGATATTTTTGTGTGTGAGCAGCAGTTGTATGCATGAATACTTCAGTTCCTGGATGCGATGAAGTAGCCTACAAATAAGGCCTTAGGAAACGGCATGGCTCTGGTACTGTATACAGCTTGCAGCCTTCTAGTGACAAATCTTGTGAAGACTGCTATGTGGAACTGAAGGTTCTTCCCGCTGCAGGCAAAGCCTGTGTGCACTGAGCTGGCCTAGACGGGGTTTTTGACAGTCAAAAACCCCAGGTGCCTACAGCCTAGGGATCTTCCAAATCTGAGGATAGGTTGAATTTGAGAGTTGCACTTTCCATGTACTAGCATGTCCTCAAAATTTATATCTTCCCAGATGTCAGATTTAACTACCAAAAAGTTCCTGAGACCCCACAAGGAGGCAGTCTGCGGCACTGCCTGCTCTTGATAGGTCAGAACCAAGGCTTAGCAGCAGTGTCAGTGAGCGGCAAAAATACAGCCTATGTTGAAGGGCTTGCCTAAGAAAGGTTCCCTACTTAACCAGAAAACCTCTTTTTGTACCTGTTCACTAGTTTTCTTACTGACTATTCTCATAGAGATGGTTTGGGCCAACATGTGGCAGTTGATATTAATGCATGTTTTATGCAGAAGAAAATGTGATACAAGTTGCTTTTAAGGAATTCTGGCATTGTATGTACATTTTTGTAGAAATTATTACTCAATATACTTCAATCAGGTTTCTGTAAAATCCAAATTAAACCTATTCAAAATAGTTGCTTTTCTGATTGTTCTTGATCCTGTTTGTTTTTAACTTATTCTGGTCCTACCTAAATCTACAAAGCTGGTGGTGTGTCTGCCCACAGCTTTCCTACCCTAGGTTCCAGGTTCCAGTTCAGAATTGGAGGCAGTTTATTTTGTGCCTGCTACTCTATAAAATGGGTCCTGGCTCTTGGGGAAATGGCTCAGCAGGGCTGAGAGTTTGCTGCCAAGTGTGACCTGAGTTCAAATCCCAGGACCTACCCAAAAATGAGTACTCACATGCTGGTAGCCCGTCACTGTTGAGTGGTGGACATGAGGTTCAGGGCTACCAGCCTAGGTCCAATTTCAGTAATGGGTGCTGTCAGAGAGATGGGGAGAGTGATATTGCCCACAGTCAGGTGAATGAAGTGTTCTCTCATCCTTGAGTTGTTCCTGTAGTTAAAACCTTGATGAAGGCATCCTCCGAGCCAGGAAAGGTGCCCTTGAGTGTAGCCAGGAATACAGCAAGTAACTAGCAATCTGGATAGGATGGCTAAGAAAAGGGACCCAAGTCCTAGAAATTACCAAGTTTCAAATCACTTGGTTCTTCTGTATTTGTAGTAGGGGATGGCATTCTGGAAACTATGGGCTAGTGGTGTGGCAGGCTTCCTGATAAGGAACAGCAGCAGATGGACACACTGTACCTGGCAAATGGCCTTGTAAATATGCTGGTTTCTGGTCAGACACGAGTGCCTAACGCAGTCGGTTACTTAAGAGACCTACACTGCTCAGAATGCTGGGAACTTGTGACCGTTGACTGGTCAGCCCTAAATGAAGACCTCTACAACACCCCTTTCAAAGGTTAGGCAAAGGAAGGAGAGGCAGAGAGAATCAGCACGGAGGTTGGGGAGGAGTGATGTGGAATGCTGGCTTCTGGGCATCACGTGACTCTTGAAACAAAAAACGGGTGAAAAGGATTTGAGAAGTGAGGAAGTAATATTTAGTCTTTTTCCTTTAATTTGAAGTTAATATAGGTCATGTGAGAATTTAGCCATGGCTGGTGAGTGGGTGGAGTCTGACACCCCGAGTTTGGGTCCCAGGTGGAAGGAGAGAACTGACTTCTCTAAGTTGTCCTCAACACCCACAAGCTCTATGTGGCATGTGTGTTCACCCCAAATAAGTGAGAGCAGGGGTTGATGGCTTTCCCTTGGTAGTGGAGCATGTGCTTAGGATCCCCGAGGTCCAACTCTGAGCCCCATTAAAAAAAAGAACCAGTATAAAATGGTACAATAAAAAACTAGCAAGCAGGGAATAGAGACACACCTCAGCACTCAGAAGGCAGAAGCAGGTAGCTCTTGAGTTTGAGGCCAGTGTGGTCTACAGTTTTAGGCCAGCCAGGGCTACCAAGAAAGACCCTTAAGCAAGAGAGGCAGAGAGCAAGAGACAGACTACAATTCCAAGTCCCCTGACCCCATTAGCCTTCTCAGGGGCAGGCCCTGTAAGCACTCTTGAGAATTGTCACATACACCTTATTTTATCTGTCATTTTCTCTACTCCATGTTAAGTGTGTGTGGCACTTTTATCCTGAAGCTGTCCCTGTAGCTGCCTTGGCTGGCAGTGCCACACTGCAGTTTTCCTTCCTGTTGTGGGAGGCCTGGGTCAGTGAGTCCCCTCTGAAAGACCTAGGAAGGTAGTGTCCTCTGTGTCTTCACCTGTGTCTTCCATCTTCCATTACTCCCCTCAGTCATGAAGTATACATAGACCACTCTCCCTGACTTTCTACCTAAATACACTTGTCAGGTAGGCACTCCTTATGACTAATAGTCAGCTCATTTCCCTCCAGTTCACACCCTCCTTGTCTGCCTACCTACTGTAATAGCTGGTGTTCTCTTGCTGATTGTGTTACCCAACAAACCTGTTAGCAGTGTCCCACACATAGGCTAAAGAAAGCCTGCCCCAAGCTGGCTTTGATTGATTGGTAATAAAGAATTGCCGTACAGCCAATGGCTGGGCAGACGGGAATGGGGTGGGACCTTTAGATTTTCTTGGGCTAGGAACTGGGGAAAAGGTAGATACTCCTCATGATTCCGAGGGAGGTGGATCAGATTTAGAGCTGCAGAAGGAAACTCATCAGAAATGTAGGTGAGAAGGAATGTGGCCCCCCAAAGGGCTGCCCAGAAGCGTCTTGGGGAGCAAAGACCAGGGAGCCGCACACAAGGAGCCAGGGCAACAAAGATAAAATATAGAATTGGAGGGCGTTAAACCAGGATTATAGGAGGGAAATGTGTGTTAGCTTCAGGGACTGTCCAGCCTTTGAGCTAGCCAAGGCATTTTAAAATTAACTGGGGTGTGTGTGTTCCATTCACAAATCCAGAGAGCTTCTGGGTGGGTGCCCCTGTGCGGCCTGTTGGGAGCTAAAGCACTCAGTTAAACTCGCCGCTACAACCAACAGTTAAGCAAGTCATGAAACACTGCCCTTTGCAGCCTGAATGGGAAAGCTAGCTAACACCTGCCTCATCACCCTCCACTTCAGGCTAAAGCTTTTGTAGCAATTTTGATGTTTGAGATTGGCATAAGGGCCAAGCTCAGCATCTTAGCCTGTCCAAAGCTGGGTCCACTAGCTTGTCCCAGAGTCCTCATGCATGCCACCTCAGGCTTTGCTCTCCACAGCCCTCCTTAGAGCTTCTAGCTAAGGTGTCTTCTTTTCATCCTGCCAAGTCTTTCCACCCAAGCATCCCTTTTAACAGTATCTTTTCTTCGGGGAAGTTAAAATGTTGAAGTAGAACCAAGTGTCTTTAGACTGAGGTCTTCCATGCTCGGAGGTCTGAGGACCTGGATACATCTTCAGTCAACTGACTGACACAAGGCACTCGGGGTGCCTGGTAAACGGCTGAACTTCCTATGGAGACCACTGCTTCAATTTATACAATGAAATCTCTCAAAAATGAAATAAATGTAAACTTGGACCAGAATGGATAGTTTTCAAGGAAACCATCACCACCATCATCAAAATGTTTCTGGATAACTGAAAACATGAGACAGGAAATCTAGAAAAACTCCAGTCTCTATTCTTAAAGGGTACAACCACACCTGTAGATGGAGAACAAATGCTGTAAGCTAGAACAGACTATGTCTGACTCAGCGGTTCTATACAAGCCGTTTATTTGAAATGCCAACTCTATGTAAGATAAAGTCAGTGTTACATGCTTATCAGTAACAGTAGAAAAATAGAACCAGTGAAAACCTCTGTACAACTGTGATGGTACTCAAAAGAGAAATGTATNGTTTACAATGTTTCACACAGACGAATTCAAGTTTGGAGGTACCTAAATAAAAATACTATATATTTCTTTAAAAAACACTATGTACAATNGAAGCGTAAACAAGTTTTACAAAGTACTGGNTATGCAGGTTGTAAAAACACTTGCNTAGGACATGAAATCAGTTTAAGAAAGATTTCTGAGCCTTTAGCATTGAAGGCACTTGACTTTACCATTAACAGCACAACCACAAGAAACGCAGTGGCAGAGGCCAGATGTGGCACATACATGGACGGCAAGGGAGCTCAGGAACCTCAGGGTTTTCAACTGTCTCAGAGCAGAATTCCCTAGCGCCTATCTAGATAACCCAGACAGACATGTGCAGGCATACCCAAGGACTCTTCCAGAACATATCTCATCTCAGAGCTCACATAAACACACGAGTAGAAGATATTTCCAGGACACAAACTTGCAGTCCTTCTATATAAATGGCCGCAGCATTATAATATTCTGAATACAGAAGATTGGTAGGTATGGTCATGAGTATACTTTTTAAGGAAAACAAAATCAAAAGACTTGCTAGTACAACTGTTGGGACAAAAGAACTTACACTTTTACAGAGCACTGTTGAAAGCAGTGTTGACAAGAGGATGGTAGAATACCTGCAGGGCGTGCAGAAGAGCTCTTAGCAAGATTATCTGACTGAGGCTTGAAAGTAACTACATGGTAGACTGTGAACCGCTGCAGAACCCGGGGATAGCACCCATCACTGCGGCATTAATAGTCTTGACTACACAGAGCTTAACTCAGCCCCAAGAAACGTAATTGCCTTATCACTGCAAATTTCACGAAAAGCATTTTTCCCTTCAAAGTCAAGTTCAGTATTATGAATACATATCTCCTTGTAGACACTGGGAGTGTTGATCCTTCAACACTAGAGAATGCACCCGAGGCAGGCCTCAGCCCAGCTGGTGCCACATGGTATTCATTAGCTCTCATTACACTCTGTAGAATCAGTTTCATTCAAATGTACAAGAGTTGTACCCATTGCTATCAACTTCAACAAACAATGAAAGAAAATGCAATAAAGGATGACAAATGTTAACAAAAAACCTGCAACTAAACAGAACAGCCAATGAGGAAGCAAAGTCAGGAATTAGGTTGAGTTATGGAAGAGGTACAGAAGACTATAACACTATAAGCCCTAAAAGCCCAACAGGTTACTGAAACACTAGGCCAGCTCAGGCCTAGGGACTGTACTTAAGAACAATGCCAATAGAGGAATGGAAAAAGGAGACAGCGCATGGAAATTTAAGGATCTATGTTTTGAATAGTTTTAGTTTTTTCTCCTTATGAGCCACAGGCAACTTTAAATTTAAGTTATTTTTTTAAAATCACAAAACTAAAACAAAAATACAAGAAAAGGATCAACAGCGTCTTGAGAACCTAAGTGGTGGTTCTCCAGCCTCAACACTAAGTGGGACTGGAATGGTGATTGTCCAAATGGCCTGATTGTCCCTGGCCTCAAAAGGAGAGCTGGGATTTTTGTGATTTGGTTCTTATTAAATTTCTATACTAAGAAAAATGCCAGTTCCTGTGGCCTAAGGTTTATACTATACATAAATACCTTCTTTTCTCAGACCAACCCTATTCACACTTCACATTTGTAAGTACAGCATTAAGAAACTTCATAGATGGTTCACAGCCAGAGGCACATAGTCTAGCTTCCCATGAACACCTATCCTATCACACACAATACCACACACCTGCAAGTCACACCAATCCACAATCCCATAGATTAAAGCAAGATTTCTACACACACAGTTCGGCCAGGTAACCTACTAAGACACTAAAGACAAACCTTATAAATTAAATAAGACTAAGAACAGTGTCCATTTACTTTTATAATTACATCATGTGCATTAGAGAGTACATTTAATGAATTTTCAGAAAAAATAAAAAGTGTGTGATCAATGGTTCTAAAATGTTAAAAACCAAAACCTTTCAAAGGTTAGAAAGCATTGATGCACTTGCTTCTCTGCAGCACCTGCACAGTACAGTCTGATCTGGAACAATCTCAAACCACAACAACGAGGTCCCAGAAACAGGCAGGAACAGGGTGGAATTGCTTTTGCTTCTGCAACCTGAGACTGTGCTTCAAAAGACACAACTTTTAAAGATGAGCAGAGTCCTGGGGTTTTTATCTTAAGGAAAAAAACGAAACAAAACAAAACCAAGAGCCTTCAAGGTTATGTGAGCCCAGCTTACAGCATCTATCTATCTACCTACCTGCCCTGTCCAAGCCTGCTAGCTTAGGCTGCACATTACCAGGCTCAGCCACATTCCCCGGACTCATGAGCTAACTAGTCTGGCAGCAGAACCAGTGGCAGCGATTGTGGGGAATACAGAGATGGGCATGTTCCCATCCAAGAGATTATCTAGTGTTAGGATGGTTTAGATGTCAGATCATTCCTGAGTTATATCCACAGGGTAAAGTAGGAAAAGATCATATGAGAAACTACAGTTTCAGGAGAAATCAGAGTTGCTGATACCCAATAGAAATCTATTTACTTCAAAGTGCGTGCAATTCACTTCTCCGGTAGCTGTGAAGGCTCCCTAGCCTGCATAGTTTTAGAGTGAGTGTAAGTGATTCCTAGATATATGCATACACATAGAGAAGAGGTTCCCAAGTATCTTTTCCATACAGAATGTTCAGGAAGTCTCTTTTCTTCTAGGTGCTACGGCTGTGTGTTTATAAAAATACAAAAATGAATGTTCAAATGGTGCTGAAGTGATTTAAAAACTTAAATACTAATATATTTACATTGCAAAGTAAGAAAAAACAACCAAACAAAAACAGTCCTTAGCTCACACATTGCCCTTCCAAGGGAAGGGATCATGAACGAATCCACGTGCTCAGTGATTCAGTACACACCAAACCAGCATCTCCAGTGGAGTTCAAGTAGGACATGGAGTGTTTTACTGAAAACAAAATCATTTTTTGGTGGTTAAAGCACTATGCATTATACAACTTTGTAGAAGACACCAAAATCCAGACATACTAGACAATATTAAGAAAAACGTATGATTACAAATACCAAATGACACACATAAGACTGGAGCCCTTTTGTTTTTGTTTTTTGTTTTTCCCACAAAATGCAAGACAACGAAAGGCAGTCATTTCCCTCAGTATGGGGAAGCGCATGCAGAGCCAGGCACCCCATCAGTATGCCCTGTGTGTGACATCACCATCTCTAGTACTGTTTTTTGTTTCATTTTGTTTTTTTTGAGGGCTTGCAGGGCTCACATACCCAGCCTTCCGTAGTCTAAGATGACCTTGACCTTCTGTCTGGCTGTCTCCAAGGCCCACTGCTGGGATCCCAGCCATATGTTCACACCAAGCCCAGCTCTGCTGTTTCGGACACTAAAGTCTAATTGCTTTAGGCCCTGTGAGTGAGTGAGTAACCTACTCCAGAACCTACAGGGGTCCCAACAAAACCCACACTAATTACACAGCAGCCACACACACACACACACTGGACACCACCCTCCTGTTCTTCACTGACTCAAAATACATCGAGACCCGGACTTCTGCTGTGGGGAATGAAGACTGGCTTTCAGGACTTATAAAAAAGAATGACATCAGATTTATGGAGAATGAGCAGGAAGAGTTCTGAACTGATACGATCACCAAAAAAGAGAGGAGCGTTTGATGTGCTGTTCTTTGGAATTTCTATAATTAAAAAATAAACACAACTATTTTGTAAGAAAATACATCTTAGTGTGCAACTTAATGCACATGGAAACTGGTAGATGATAGGTAAAATGCAAAAAGTATGAAAATACAGTCCTTTAAATGTAGCAATAAAGTTTAACACACTGTTATAAAATCAATACAAATAAAATGTACAAGTGCAAAAAGTTAGACATCTGTAAAGGAGAGAAAGTGCCAGCTTGCTTGTTCTTTAAGATGTTCCCCACACAACTGTTAAACACAAAAGACAGATGCAGCATTCAAAACAACCCTCTTAGCATGCCATGTATAATAAACATATATACACACAAAAGCTAGAATAAAATGTGGAACTGAGCTGGCATCGATGAACCGGTCAGTAAGTTGTTGGGTTACATCATAAGACAGGGTGTTTCACATCTCAGGCACAGACTCGGAAGCTACTTCAGAGGGCAGACTTTTTGTAGAGGAAGTCTGGCTTGCTTGGCGACCTCCGTCCTCTGCTAATGGAATCACCCCTTTCCAGATCAGCATTTCTCTGAGCTCCATGGCCCAGGGACTCGCTGTCTGTCAGTCGCCTACTGGCTCGCTCTTCGAGAACTTCAGAGCTACACGCAGAATGGGAAGGAGGTCTGTTAGGTGTCAGCCCAAAAGTCAAGTCAGTTTCTACCGCAGTCCGTGCCCTGACATGGGCCGGACCATTACTAGCATTTTCTGAGGCTGAGGAAGCAAAGTCTGACCTCTGGGGAGGCTGCTCAACAACGTCCAGATGTATTGGCTCACTCTTCTGCTTGTGTAGATGCCCATCAGGAGAAAGTGGATATTCTCTCCTAGTATCTTCCTGCTTTTTAGGAGAGGTCTGACCAGGTAGGTAAGCTGACTTTAAGCCATTTGGTGATGCCTTATTGTGGCTGTACAAGTCTGGACCAAAGTATCTACCATGAGCAGGGGAAGGGGAGCGTCTGCCAGGAGCAGGAGTGGAAGGTCTGCAAGCAGCATTTGAGAAGTCATAGAGATCTGGGTATTCCTGCAGATTTTCTCTACCGTCTGCTTTCTGCTCTAGTGTGGTTTTTTTCCGAGATGTGTGTGTATGTCTCTGTGGAATACATGAGAGATGCTGGGGAGGTCCCGTTCCTGCGTCAGAAACTGTCTGGCATAATTCTGTGTCTGCAGCAAGCTCTGGGAGCCTCCTGTCCTTGAGTGACAGTGTAGACACCCCCATGGCGATATCTGGCATCAGGTCATTCAGCACAGGCTGTGGACACTGAGACAGAGACAAAGGGACATGATCAAAAAGAAAAAAAGACCCATACATGTCTTTCAAATCCTTTCAAGATTACAGAGTACATCATAGTATTTAGGAGCACAATTATACATATAGAAATAATACAAACCACTACACTTTCCTAAAGAGGTTATCGCTGTTAGCATTATGTAGCTCTTCAGCTTTGTATCTATCAATCTGTATTATATACAAAATTTAGTGCACACAGTTTTATCACTCAACTTCTTTGAGATTATTGGAAATCACCATGTAACACTTTACGTATTGTTGAGATGTAATTTAATCATTTGCCTACTACCCCTTCTCCTGCATACCATGTCTCTTCTCTCTCCTCTACCCCACCCTCCTCTGCAGGCCTCTCTATGTATCCTGGTTGTCCTGGAATTCACATAGACCAGGCTGGCCCTGAACTCTCAGAGATCTGTGCCTCTGCCTTCCAAGTGCTGGGATTAAAGGTGTATGTCACTATGCAGAGCCAAGGCAGATTCTCTTACTCAAACCTAGAACTCATTGATAATGGTTAATCTGGTTAGCCATCTTAGCCTGGGGAATCCCTTTCAACTTTCTGATGCTGGAATTCCAAGTGGCCTGCCACACCTTCCTTGCTTTTAGGTAGGTTCTAATTTTAGATCTAAATTTAGGTGTGGGGCTAGAGAGATAGCTCAGTAATTAAGAGCACTGTCTTCTCTTACAAAAAACCTGTTTTCAATTACAAGCACCCACATGGTGGCTCACAACTATCTGTAATTACAGTTCGAGGGGATTCAAAAACTTCTTCTAACTTTCACGGCACCAGGTGTGCATGTGGTACACAGACAATATATGCATACAACACAATCATACACACAAAAATGTTAACAATTAAAAAAAAACAACAAACTTGGATCTTCTTGATCGCACAAGAAAACTTTGAACACAAAGCTATCTCCAACATTCTAGGTTTGGTTCTTTGAGAGAGAGCGGCCCTAGCTGGCCTGAAATTTGCAGCACTCCTCATTCTTTGCTTCTTGTGCACAGAGATTACAGATGTACCACTACGCCCAGCTTTTTTAAAATTTCATTTTCTAAGTGTCTAAGTTGAACCCATCTTTCTACCTCAGACTCCCACAGTGCTAGGATTACAAGCGTGTGCCACCATACTTCAGGTTATTTATATTTTCCACTATACTCAGGATTGAATCAGTGAATATATTAATAAATACCCTTTAAAGAGAATTGTACTTAAAATATAAAATAGGACTTTAAAACTGTAAGGCTAGGCCGTCAGAGAGCAGGGAGGGACGGAAGGACCAAAAGGGGAAGGGTAATAATATGACCAAGGTATAGACTAGTTCATCACTTCCAATGAGGTCTACATTAAGGATGTTTCCATGAACAGGTACACATTTATTTTTCTCCACTGAATGCTGCTGATATCACATGACAGAGTATGAAGAATTAGAAGTTCAACCCCTAGAAGCTCAAAAATCAGATGAAAACCCTCTCTCAATTACCACCTATTTGCCCTAGCGACCAACGCCAAGTCAAAATAAGGGTCTGACAAATGATTGGGCTGGAGGTGGAGACACAAATGAGGACTTATTTCTTCTGGTTTTCTCAATGGGGAGTCTTTGTCACACACCCTGATACTAGTGGCCATAGTACTTAGGAGAGCAGAACAGAGGAGTCTACATACATGCTTGCAACGGAAGATCAGGACACTGGTGTGTGCACAGCTCAATCACTGTGCTATATCCAGCTGGCAGGGCTGAGCAGGACACTGCTTGCCACCATCTTACTCACCTCAAGTCTCCTCTATTTATGCCTGCCCTCCTCTTTTTTTCAATCCCCTGAAGAGAAGCTTCCAGTGAGTCAGTAACCCTTCTGGGTGTTGCTAAGTCCCATCAGGATCCCTGGAGCTGAGAAACAGCTCCCAAGGCCCTATACCTTTGTCTGTGAGAAAGTTATCTACGTGTAGACTTACCACTTGCTTCTCAGATATTATTGCTGCTGAGGCGGCAGCAGCTGCAGCAGCAGCAGCAACCGTCTGTCTCCCCAGGCCTGTGGTGTTGGTACAGTCGGGAGGTGCTACTTTAACACCTGGCAAATAGACTGGGGGAGGGCCAGGTTTAGGAGCTGTTCTGGAGTGAAACAGTGAATGATTACAGGGGTAAGAAAATGAACGGGAAGGGTGATGACTGGGAGGCCTTTGTTTCCAGCCTGCCTTGAGCTGGTTATGAATTGGAGTAGCTGGAGGGTGGTATGGAGGGGGTGGAGGGGGTAAAGGTGGATGGAAGGCCACAAAAGAGTCCAGGTCTGTAAACATGGTTTCTGCAGTAGGGGTACTGTTGACACGACATCTCCCAGGCTGCCTCATTGTCAAGAGCGGACTTTCATCCCCAAACCGTTCATCAGGAAAGAACTTGTGAGGATTCTAAGAAAGATTATAAAAATGTCAAAGTTAGCATGTTAGCCTAGGCTGCCCTTGACTTCATCACTGAGGGAGACCTTGATGAGGGTGAGCTTCCAACTCGCCTGCTTCAACCTCCAAGTACTGGGATTACAGAGATGTGCACCATGACTGGCTGTGTTACCTTTTCTTTCTTTTTTTTGAGACAGGGTTTCCTCTGTGTAGCCCTGGCTGTCCTGGAACTCA
>NC_034596.1:97011471-97040933 GCF_900095145.1 Mus pahari
TGTGTGTGTGTGTGTGTGTGTGTGTGTGTGTGTTACCTTTTCTTTTTCCCCTGATAGCACAGGCTGGTCTCTAACTCACTATGTAGTAGAGGCTGGCCTCAAACTTCTAAGCTTCCAGCCTCGGCATTCCAAGTGCTGGGATCACATGTGTGTGCCATTTCATCTGGTTTTACGTTTGTACCGATATTGGATTTAAAAAATGGATATGTACAGGTTGAGAGAATTAAGTCAGGTACCAAGGGACAGCAGAACCAAGAGTGCAGGAGACAGCACAAAGCTGCTCCACTAATATTTGGGCAAGCAGCTCAGGCACTGTTAGCAAGATCATATGACAAAGTCAAACTCCAGTAGTAAAATGTAATTCAAATATGCCATTGCCAAAGAAATTAAACACTGACAAGGGAAGGATCTTTCTAGAAAGATTCTAATACAAAAAATCTTTGTATCTATCTGAAGCAACTATACACCATCCTTACACATTATGCATTAGTAATTTACACTGAGATACTGATAAATGTAGAATGTTTCTGTACAACTTATAAAACTAAGATACTGTTCTTTTAGAGTTTTGTTTTTTTTTGAGACAGGGTTTCTCTGTGTAATCCTGTCTGTTGCGAAACTTACTCTGTAGACCAGACTGGACTTGAACTTAGAAATCCACCTGCCTCTGCTTTCCAAGTGCTGGAGTTTTTTTTTTTTTTTTTTTTTTTGTAAAGACAGGGTCTCACTATATAGTTCTCACTGGCCTGGAGCTCCCAATGTAGGCTAGACTGGCCTTCAGCTCAGAGATCTGCCTGCTAGAACTGAAAGCATGTGATCCCACACCCAGACAGAAAATACAATTTAAGATGGCAAAGGGAAAAGAAATGACCCTGAGAAGGATGATGCAGACAGACAGACAGACAGACAGGTTAACAATGATGGGGACACCACAAGGCCATAGCCACAAACAGGCAACTAAGGAGTGCTCAAAGTAAGAGAAATAGTCTTCCCTAGGGAAGAGCACACCAGCTGGTTACCCAACACCCAACTGTCAGTCCTGGAAGCGTATACACACAGCACTATACAGACTGAGCAGGTTGTATTTAAAGAGCTAGGAAAACACACACACACACACACACACACACACACACCAATAATTAAAGAAAAAGAGGCCATGAATTTGAAAGACAGCAAGGAGAAGGGGGCTCCATTGGAGGGGTGAGGAGGAGAAAAAAGGGAAGAGGGAAATAATGAGATTATATTATAATCTCAAAAAAAAATATATTAGAAAAGTAAAATACTACTGTGTAGCTTTACTGATGGAACCAACAGTAAAGTAAGGCCTGAATCATTTGCTGCCTTGCCAAAGAGCAACATGCCACACTAACCAGTTGCAAGTGAGGCTCAGGGTATTTGAAGGTGAGGTAAAAACATTTCCATCAGTTGGTGAGATTAAATTAAAATTTATTTAAAGTTATTTAGATATTTTTATTAGACTATTTTACAAGTCCCACTTTAATTGTAAAATCAATGTTACTGTTTTCTTTGTATCCAATTACCACAAATGAGGGTTTGTGTTTTCTAGCTAGTTTAAAAAAAAAAAAAAAAAGGTTCTTGGGCTGTGTTTGAAAACAACTCCTGAGAAAAAAAGAAGAAACAAGAGACCTGGATGACCAGTGTGCGTTAACAGAAGCCAAAGTGGAAATGCGTGACCAGAGTGAGTGAGCAGTGAGACCTGGCTGGCATGTTCCCCCCCTCTGATCTCTCCTGAGATTTAAGTCTGCAGTAGCTGCTTGCTAGATGCTCGCTACACCCCATACACATAGCTGCTTTACATAATGTCCTGTCTTCACTTCACATGAGAAAAGAGATGTTCAGCGAGGGTAAGTGGCTTCATCCACTTAATAGATGAGAAACAGCAGGGCCAGCTCTGTGCTCAGACTGCTCTACCAAGTTGTCTCTCATCAGGAAAAACCTGCAGGCTATTAAAGACACCAGCAGTAGCAAAAGAACAAGGAGGAAGTACGAGCAGCAGCTGAGGGCTCCTCAGGAGACCTGACTGATATTCCAGGCTCCCTTTCCCCACCTCAGTACTGTCTCTTACCTGTAGGAGCTCTGCAGCGGCGTCTGCAAGACCAAACTCCCTGAGCACTCGGATCTGGATTTCATAGCTGACGGTGGCACCTTCCCCACAGTTCAGTGCATAGGCTCTCTGCACCTGCTCTGTGTGCCGCAGTTCCTGCAGGCGCCTCACCATATCCTTCATCATGAGGAGACGAGGAACTAGAAGGAGAAACGACAATTCCTGAGCTACGCAAGACTACCCAGCAAGCACAAGGAGAAACATATGCTATAGCAGAATCTTCTCACACAGTTTTTAAAGATGGTATTTTAATTCCCTGGAATTATTCAACTTATATGTCTGCAATTATTTTCCAAGGTTTTAAAATTTCTCTGGGCACCAAAAGCTCTTGATTATATACTAAACAGCTCCTAAATTTATCATTTTCAGCCACAGCACAAATAAAACTGTACTGGTAAGTCCCACTCAGGAGGCAGAGGCAGGCAGATCTTGAAGTTCAAGGCCAGCTTGTTCTACATAGTGAGTTCCAGGACAGCCAAGGGCTAAACAGAGAAACCCTAACCAAAAGAACCAAAACAACAAAAACAAAAAACCCCAGCCACTTTACTTGCACCTACTCTCTGATTCAGAAGGTGGAAGGCATTCCATGTCTTCCAAATATACTCACCATAAGGGCTGGGATGCAGCTCAGGGAGGCAGTGCTTGCCTAGTTTTATTTCACACCACAAACAAACAATCAAGTAACTGTCCTGAGTCCTGCAAACACCAGGGGTTATACTTGGGCAATTAGGGTTAAAAACAAAAGGCATGAACTTCTCACTTTAGTCACTGTAAACTCAGTAAGCAAATGGAGGGCAGGAAGCAGCACCAGGCTGGACTGAGTGCAGGGGAAGGTTCTTTAAGATGAGTTTTAACAAAGTAGGCAAAGGAAGCAGGGGAGGCTTTCCCAGCAGAAGACAGGTGTGTGGGACACATGCACGTGAGCGGCACCATGACACAAACAGCCAGCTTGACAGTAGAATCCAGTGCTCAGTGGTACAAACTAGAAGGGTACTGACAGATGACAGAGAAACAATTCAATACATTCTGTGTATACCAGGGAGTTGTGTTCACAGGGGATGATAGGACCAGAGCTGTGACTCCCTGACAATCACTCTGAAACTACCTAACACAAATGTGCTGGGGCTAGTTTTTTGTCAACCTGATACAAGGGAGCTTCAATTAAGCCAATCCCTCTGTAAGTTTGGGGCGTGGGTCAGTCTGTAGAGCATCTTCTTAATTAGTGATGTATGTGGGAGGGCCCAGCCCACTGTGAGTGGAGCCATCCCAGGACTGGAAGTCCTATGTTCTATAAGAAAGCATACTGAGCAAGTCATGAGGAGCAAGCCAGTAAGTAGCCCCTACATGAGCTCCTGCCTTGTGTTCCTGCTCCATTTGAGTCTCTGTCCTGATTTCTTTCATGATGGACTGCAATGTGGAAATGTAAGCCGAGTAAACCCTTTCCTCCTCTACATGCTTTGGTTATGACGCTTCATGACAGTGATAGTAACCCTAACCAAGGGAAGAGAAGAGAAGAGAGCAAATGTCCTAGATGTACCCTGAGTGTAGTTTTATTGGAATACAGTCATACCATTCAATATGGGTACTGACATACATGGTTGTCTGAGTACTGAGCAGTTACTAGTGAGGTTATATGGCCACAACGCAGAAACTATAATGAGAGGGGAAGAAAGGCGTAAGAATTGCTTAGGAACCCGAGCTAAGGAGACAGAAGACGAAGCATTTAGATTTCTGGCACAATTGCTAGTGTGGAGCCTACAGTCTCCTGAGTGCTTACTCAGAACTAGGCAGACTTCTTAGAATAGAGTTGTGGCACTTCATTAAATCTGCACAATGACTCTAGAAAGGAGGCATTATCTGCATTCCGCAATGAGGAGACTAATATTCAGTCCAAAGTCATATACATAAATGACACAGTTAGTCTTTTCCAATAAGCTGCACAGACTTTTCTTAGTATGTTGGGGAAGATCAGAAAAAGAACCTTAGTAGGACCACGTCTCATCACCTAAATAACAGACATGTTCAATTTTCCTGATCATACTGTGAATATTTTTGGAACTTTGAGGTTAAATTCTAAGATAAAGTTATGCTAATATGCATCTGCAGTAACTCTGGCTTAAAAGAAAACACCATAGGCTGAGCACAACAGCCTTGAATCCTAATACCTGGGAGATAGACAGGTGGAGCACAAGGCCAGCCTGGTTTACACAGTGAGACCCTAGCTCACTTAAAAAAGAGAGAGAGAGCAGGTGAGGGAGGAGAAAAGGAGAAAGAAAACCAAATGTGACTATATCAAACCTTCAAATCGTACAATAGTCTAAAAGAACCTCTCTCCTCACACTGTTACCCAATGTACATCTAAGTACACACAGAATAGCCAAATATGAAAGCAACTTATGGAAGACAACAGTTCAAAAATAAAGCTGAGACTGTGATGAAAAGCTGTCACCATGTGATTCACCTTTGCATAGCTGTGTACTACAGAGCGCCATAGTCTGTTAGACTTATTCTGAAGTCTGCAATGGCAAGTCGGGAGGGCTGGCCCGAGTCTCCGACCACTTGTCATTGCTGTCTTTGGACATGACAGCTGTACTAGGAGCTAACAGGGATTGCATCTGAGAGAGGAAGACACAGCAGCCACCTCCTAAAGGCTTTTGTTTTTGAAACAGGTTCATCATGTAGTTCAGGATCCTCTTGCCTTTCTCTCTTAGGTTCTGGGAGGACAGGTATGCCATCATGCCCGCCTCAAAAAGCTTCTTATATGACAGAAAAAAAATCTGAATTCCTCTAAACCAGTCATTCTTAACAGGAATGATTCTGCCTCACAGTGCATATCTGGCAATGGAATGATGCACAATGGGCACTGAAATGTGGGGAGAATCAAAGCATGTAAGAGTGAGGTTTAACCGGCAACTGTAAAAACAAAAGAACTGGTACTGTCTTACCTGGGATCTCATTGGCTACAACTGATGGAGGGCTCGACTGGTTACTGTTGATCTGCTGGTGGCTGATCATGTGGCAGCACTGGGGCATGGCATTGCTGACCATGTAGAGTGTGTCTGGGACATTGGACATGCGCACCATTCGCAGTCGCACCAGGTCTGTCTGCTCCACCATCATCTCATCCAGCACCGACTGCAATATTGGAGAGGAACGGGTCATTCTTCATTAGATCACACTTGCTATTAAAAAAAGCATGAAGTTATCATTTCTCATGAAGTTTAAAATTAGTGGTAAAAGGAGAAAGTGCTTCTCTTTTTTTTATATATTCTGAAAAGATTTCATCTTCTAAAAAGTCTGTCTATAAATTGGCCAGAAATAAACTATACACAAATCATAATGTGTACATATGCTAAGTATTAGATGACACAAAAATGCTCAATATACAAAACACAAAAATTAGGCCAGGTATTGGATGCACAGCTTTAATCCTAGCACTTTAGCCATAGGAACAGGCAAGTCTCTGTGAGTTCTAGACTAGCCTGGTCTACATAGTGATTTCCAGAACAGATAGGACTAGACAGTGAGACCTTGTCTTCAAAGAAGGGAAAATGTATGTGTACACACACACACACACACACACATATATATATATATACATATATGTAAAACATATAAAATCATTGCTATTTAACATAACAGATCTATAAATAATCCCAATTTTGTTAAATAAATTCCAGTGCATCTCTCTCACTACACTGCAGAATGGCTCAAATACCGTAATATATGAATATTGTCCACATTTACTGGGGGGAGGAGCTCATCTTAGGCCCTGGCCCAGTGCCACACCTGGTGTGGCTGTCTAGCCTTGAAGCAGAAGAAAGAATGAATATCTATCAGAAAGGCCAGACCTGACCACTGGGTTCTACTGTCTTAGATCTGCTCACAATGTCCATCCCTCATCCTTCCCTGGACCCTGTGAAGGTTGAAGGAGAATACCTGACTTCACAGTGTTGCCTTTTGCTCTCCACTCACACGTGCTCACACGGACATCATACATACGTGGCTGAATGGCTCAGTGGTTAAGGACACTGATTGTGTTGGCTGTGATAGGTGTAGTGGTACACGCCTTTAATCCCAGAACTTTGGAGGCAGAGGTAAGCAGATCTCTGTGAATTTGAGGCCAGCCAGGGCTACAAAGTGAGACCCGCTCTAACAACCACCACCACCATCACTACCACCAAAACAAAATAGAATCCTGTTGGTGTTTTAAAAGATTATTATTTTCTCAAACTCCACGTTAACATCTAATAAAGCAGTATTTTGTTCTCACATTATCTTTTCTTCTTGCAGAATTTTCTATATTATAGTACACACAGGGCCTGCTATTTATCTAACAAGATCGAAACTTTGTTTAAATGCTTACCCTAAAATTAAACAGAGCTCAAAAGTCAGCTATTCTAGAAGGTTAATCAAAGAGATCACAGTTTATCAAAGAGTCTCTTAGTTTATGAGGACAATAAGCAAAACAGCCTGTAGTCATCTCCACACTCTGCAGACTGTAAGGCACGACTGTGTTGTGCAGCTATAACAATTTGTAAGGCCAGGAGGTAAAATGCATCTTAAGTTTTAACAACATCCTTGATAATTAAACATTGCAGAAAACGAGTGACAAACTAGATTTTACTTTCATTTCCCTATTACTACATGTCTGGGTCACTTGCCAATACTAACTCTCTGTGCGTGTGGTTGGTAATAAACTCATCTGCTTCCTTCCAATGTTTCCATTACCTTCGCTTCTTCCACATAGGGAGAAAACAGCCGAGGACGAACATATATGCCAGCGTTTTTTTGCCGAAGCCAGGCATTTGATTTCCCCCCTTCTGTTGTAGGAAGCATATCTGATGGAGGTGTACTGATCAAACCTCTTTTCATCTTAAAAAACAAGATGAACAAATATTTTTAATAAATAAACAATATATATGCAGCACTACAATACTATTAAGACAACAATAATACAGGTTATAAACCAAATTACACAAACATTACTTCAATTTAAATAAGACTCTAGGGATGTTATGTAAACTTAGCAATACTTTAAATGTTCAGTAGCAGTAAACAATATGCACCATAATTGCCCATATTACTCTAGAGGGCTGATGATTTTACAAGACACATAAACACAAATTTATTAATTTGGACTAATTTGGGTAAAATTTGATGAAAACTGATTATTTTTTCCTTGTTTATTCTGCTCCCAACACTAAGACAAAGCAACATGGAGTTGGTCTTACAGCACAGGACACTATACAGTAGAATCTCTTCTCAGGGAGTGTGACCTGCCATCAACCGTAATACCCCAAATTAGAAAATGTTTTTTCAGTTTACTGTGATCTCTTTAGATGTGGGTCTAGCAACAGCAATGGTGAACTATGTGACCACAGATGCCTTGTTTAACTGTAGGGTTGCTGTGTGGTTCTGGAAGTGGGGAGCCACAAGATGAAAAATTTTAAGTGTCACTCCATGGTTTCCTTAATGGTGCTAAGAACCCATAAATAAGCCCCTTAGGTCCTCCTGTGATGTAAAGATGAAATGAAAGCAACACCTGGCATGGTATGTACTAGCAACAATAAGAGGACACAGTAATGCACAGTCACAAGCAAATCTATACTGGGCTAAGAATGGAATTAAGAACAAATAAGTACATAGTTCCTAAACCATGTACTACAATAGTTTTCTAAAATCACTCTGCCTGGGTGTAGTGATCCACATCCTTATTCCCAGCACGCAGGAGGCACAGGCAGGCAGATCTCTGAGTTCAAGGCGAGCCTGATCTACAGATTACACTGTCTTGGAAACAAAACAAAACAAACAAAACCCAAAAAGGAAATAATCTGGTTTGAGTCTAGAGTTTTAAATAGAACCAAAAAGTATTTCCCCAAGTTTACTCCTTTAAGTATAACATCTACCCAACACATTAGCTTAAATTATTTTAGATTAATAAAGCATAGAATAGTATTTGAAAAGTAGAGAAAAGATAAAACAATATTCCATTATTGATATATTGTATACCACCTCCCCCTACCCCTGCTCCGGTGTTTCTCTGTGTAGTCCTTCCTGGTTGTCCTCAAACTCAAGAGATCCACCTGCCTCTGCTTCCTGAGTGTTGAGACTAAATACTTAAGCCACCATGTCTTTTTTGAGGCCAGTTCTCACTGTGCACCCTGTTTGGTCTAACACTCATGGGACTTGCTCTGCCTCTGGGGTGCTGATTAGATTAAGGCCGTGTGTCATCTATCATGCCCATTTTTTATACGCTTTAAAAAGATTTATCATTAGCACTTTTCATATTACTGTATTAGTTTTGTTTTGTTTTTTACTTTTTGAAGCATGGTTTCATGATGCCAGTCTAGAACTCTCTGTTTGACCAGCTGGCTTTGAACTCAAGAGATTCACCTGCCTGTACCTCTGGAGCATTGAGATTAAAGGCATGCAACATCCTGCCTGGTTCTGTAATAGTTTTCATACTATTATTCAAGGTAGTAAAATATTCCCTCTTTTTAAAAATATTTATATCATTAGTTTATTTACAATTTTTCTAGTATAAGAGTTCAAGAGTTTAATCTAATTTTCAGATCATATCTCTTCAACTTTCTTCATTTTGTTAAAGGGATGAATTAAATATCCTTATTTTTTAAGTAGCTGGTGTCTTACTATAAAGAAAGGAACAGCAAATCCAGATCCAAAGTATATGGTCACCACAGCCAGTACACGGTCACCACAGCCAGTACACAGTCACCACAGCCAGTAAATGGTCACCATAGCCAGTAACCACCACTTGTTTACCACTGAAAATGGCAAATTCTTCCCCAGACCCTCCTCATAGTGGCTGTGACGAACCATGGAGGTGGTGAACCTTGGGATACTCTGGCCCAACATGCCACTGCTGGAAGTTCTGCAAAGGATGCAGACACGGAAGGCGGAAGAAATGGCCGTACCACCTCACTCTCCTTTCTTCAAAATATTCTCTTGAATAGTCATTAACATTTTCAGTGTTATCAGAAATTTAGGATACTTTTAGATATTTAAATAATATTAAACATCTGATTTCTTATATATACATATATGTACACATATTTATTCCTAATAGAGATAGCATTTGAAAGAAGAAATGACAAGACCAAAGAGTACAGACATATTAATGGCTCTTAAAAACATGTCTAATTGCTAGACTGCTGAATCAACCAGTTAGCTAAGATGCCACGGTATTTCCCTATAGCTGGTCTTTGGCTACTTTGTGGGTTCTTCTCTTTTCTACCCTTCACCACACTTTTAACCCCCTAATGCTAGATAGGAGAGAAAAAAAAGAAAAAGACATAGCAGAAAGGAAAGTGATTCTTGTATAAAATCAAGGGTTGGAAAGGGGGTGACATTGTTATACTACTTCCTGCTGATTAGGGGCATCGAGTTCCTTGGAGCAAGTCTGATGTTCACTAGGAGGGTATCTAGTTTCTTCTTGATGTTGTTTCTTCTTTGTACATGACTTCTTAACAAACCATGACCAATACCAACTAACTACCAACCAACAACAACCCCCAACAACCAACCAATAACACACCCCACCACTTGGGAACTGGCATTTATATACCCTCTGAAAAGCCCCTATAATAAAAATGTCACACAATCATAGATATCTGCAGCTGGTAAAAATCACACCTCTGCTAGAGCACGAGGCAAATCATAGTCAGCCTCTGTGAAGCAGTCCCACTTCTCCCCACCTGGGATTAAAATGGAAACCTATTCTTATACTACTACTGTGCTTTTTTAAAAGAAATCAAAATTCCAAAATTGTTAATTGCACTTCACGCCTAGGATAGTAGCAATATTTTAAAGCTTATGGGGTTCTTTTGGACAAATAACTTACTCTTTGGTATTCATGTAATTACTAGCAAACATAGTATTTTTTCTATTAAAGAGTCTGTAAATTCTTATTTTATATTTTCAAGGTTAATTACTTAATTCTTCAGTATTGTTGATGCCTGACCTTCTAGCATAGCTGTAGCAATTTGTTCCATGCCCGACAGCTATTTCCTATTGTTGTTGTAATATGCCTTCTGGTCATTGACAAAAAAGATAACTTGACTCAGAGCAGAGTCATGCCTACCCTGCTGACCCACATACCCTGTTATGCTCTGATGGTATGAGGTTTGTTAATCTTAAGAAATTTCACAACTATAAGCTACATGTAAGACCCATCAAATTAAAAGTCAATATGATCTGTTATGTCTAAAACAGCTTGAGACAGGGCCAACCACCAGACAGCACTTCCAGTACCTTATAAGCTCATTATGGTTTGTGGTTTTAGCCTTTGTAAGTTGGCCCTAACAAATATCCAGTGCACAGCTTTGAGCTGTTGCCCCGGTTGATCAGTCTTGGGGTGTGCATATGGTAAACCATCCCTGTTTAACTGAGATTGGTTTTTGTGTGGTTTGTGGAGTGACTCTTAGACCAACAATATCAATATTATTTACTAATTCTTTGCAATTTCACATATATATATATGTCTCTCTCTCTATATATATATAAAACGTATTTTGATAACTGTCACCCTCTGTTACCTTCTCTCATTTTCTTCCCAATAAACTCTGTTTTCATGTCTTTTGCTTGCTGTTTTTGTTTTTATTTCTTTTCTTTTCTTTTTTCTTTTTTTGAGATAGGGTTTCTCTGTGTAGTCCTGGTTGTCCTGGAACTCACTCTGTAGACCAGGCTGGCCTCGAACTCAGAAATCCTCCTGTCTCTGCCTCCCAAGTGCTGGGATTAAAGGCATGCGCCACCACTGCCCAGTTTGCTTGCTGTTTTTGTGAGCCACAGAATTTAAATAGGGTTGCTTGCATGAACATGAATGTGGGGCAATTTCTTGGAGCATGAGTGACTTAACAGCAGCTGTATCTCTGAAGAACACAACTTCCTCTCCCCCAGCAACCACTAGTCACCGATACATCTTCAGGGGAGAGGTGAACCACTAGTCACCGATACATCTTCAGGGGAGAGGTGAACCACTAGTCACCAATACATCTTCAGGGGAGAGGTGAACCACTAGTCACCAATACATCTTCAGGGGAGAGGTGAACCACTAGTCACCGATACATCTTCAGGGGAGAGGTGAACCACTAGTTACCGATACATCTTCAGGGGAGAGGTGAACCACTAGTTACCNACCGATACATCTTCAGGGGAGAGGTGAACCACTAGTTACCGATACATCTTCAGGGGAGAGGTGAACCACTAGTTACCAATACATCTTCAGGGGAGAGGTGAACCACTAGTTACCAATACATCTTCAGGGGAGAGGTGGGGCTATGATTCTCTCCAACAGTAACCAGTTTCATGTGCAACAAAATAAATTTTCTGTTTTGCTAAGGAGCTAATCTAGTACACCACACTTGATAATCGGTATGCTTTTTGCCTTACTTGTTTAAGTCTGAAAGAGTTAGAAGGCAGATCTCTGTGAGTTCAAGGCTAGCCTGTTTCATAAAATGACTTCCAGGACAGCCAGAGTTGTTACATATAGAAACCCTGCCTTGAAAAACTGAAAGCCAAAACAAAACAAAAAACAAAACAAAACAAAAAAAAAAGAGAGAGAAAAACTGAAAGCCAACTAAACAAAAAGATTAAAATTGATTCCACAGAAATAAAAAAAATGCAACATTAGGTCACTATAAATAATATATATGTCAACAAACTGGATAATCGAGAAGAAACAGATCAATTCATGGAAATATACAACGTACCACAACTGAATCACCATGAAATAGAAAAATACCTGGAGAGATGGCTCAGTGGTTAAGAGCTGATTAAGTGGTTAAGGCCGCTCTTTCAGAGTACCTGGGTTCACTTCTAGTTTATCCACATGGTAGTTCAATCACCTCTAACTCCAGTTCCATGGGATCCAACACCCACTTCTAGCCTTTGTGAGAATCAGGCACACACCTGGTGCACAGACATACACACAGGTAAAGCACCCTGTGATAGCTCCATCTGGAATTAACTAAAACCCACGCAGCTGTACCAAGGCTGGATATACCAGCGAGGGATTATTCTTGACTGAATTATTTGAAGTAGGAAGACTCACCCTAAATCTAGATTGCCTGAGGTGGGAAAATTCACCTTAAATCTGGGCCACACATTCTGGTTGCAGCCTATATAATGGACAGGAAGAAGGAAGTGTTTCTGTTTCTCTAGAAAACCTTGACTAATATACACACATACTCATAAAATGATGATGATGATGAAGAGGAGGAAGAATAAAAAACAGGAATGAAAAAAATGGCTCAATGATTAAGAGCACTATTCACCAACATGGTGACTCACAGATTTCTGTAACTCCAGTTTCAGGAAGTCTGATGACCTTTTCTGATTTCCTTGGACATCAGGCACATGAGAACAGATACATACTAGGGAAACACGTGTGTAAAACAAAAATAAATATTAAAAAAAAGAAAACCTAAATAGACCATTGACAACTGAGAATATTGAAGTTATCTTGCACTAAGAAAAAAGTATCACTCTTATTCTTGTTGTTGTTATCACTACTACTATTATTTAAACAGGGTTTCTCTGTATAGTCCTGGCTGTCCTGGAACTCACTGTTCTGCCTGCCTCTGCCCCCAAAGTACTGGGATTAAAGGTGTGCATCATGACTGCCCCGAGATAAAGACTTTTTTACAAAAAGCTTTTTAAAGAATGGCAAACTCTTTCAAAAAAGATGAAAGAATATATTCAGGTTCATTCTATGAAGTCAACATTTCCCTGATACCAAAGACACAACAATAAAAACAACAACAAAAATGCATGTAAGTTGCTACTTAAAACCAGTGCATTCTGGATTCAATAACCCCTTAAAAGAGTGCCCACAATTGGTGCTGGAGAAATGGTGGTGGGTAGAGGGGTACTTGCCACCAAGCCTGACCATCTGAGTTCAACTACTGAAATCCAGAGTGAGAGGATAGAACTGACTACTGAAAGCTGTCCTCTGACCTCTTCATGAATGCCTACATATGGGCACACATACACATAAACAATACATGTTTAAAAAAAGAATTTCCACCATCATTAGGTGGGAACCATCCTACAGATGCAATTATAGTTCAAATGTGATGCATAACATTAACGTAACAAAGGAAAAATATAATGATGTCTATAGGTGTAGAAAAAATACAACAAAATTCAAGCTAATTCATGATAAAAATTAAACAAGTTAGACATAGGCTATATATTACATACTCATGACCTACATGATAATGAATGGGGAAAAGCTGGAAGGCCTCAAAGGAGACAAAGATGATCATTCTTGTCATTTCTATTCAGCATAGTATGGAGGTCCTAGCCAAAACAATTCCATAAGAGGAAGAAGTAAAAATGATATGAGATGGGAGGAACTTTAAAATGTCCTTGTTTGGGGATGACATGATCTTATTTAGAGAAAGGAAACTGAAAATATACAAATAAATGGTAAAAATACCCTGTTTTTGTAGATAAGAGAAATACTAAAGTACCAATATTATCCAAAGCAATGTGTATTGTGCTGGGTTTTTTTTTTTTTTTTTGTCAACTTGACACAAACCTAAACATACCTGAGAAGAGACCTTAATTGAGAAAATGGCCTATATGCAAACCTGTTGGGCTTTTTCTTCTCTCTCCCTCTCTCTCTCTCTCTTGTGGACGTTGTACATCGTGGTGCGCACTAGGCTCCGCACCACGATGTACAACGTCCACAACTCCCCCCCCTCTCTCTCCCTCTCCCTCTCCCTCTCCCTCTCCCTCTCTCTCTCTTGGATGATTGATATGGGTGGACCCAGCCCAATTGTGGGCTGGTGGTCCTGGATGTAGAAAAAAACAGGGTGAGCAAGCCAGGAAGCAGTGCTCCTCTGTGGCTACTGCTTCAGTTCCTACTTCCAGGTTCCTGCCTTGAGTTCCTGACTTGAATTCCTTTGATAATGGACAATGATGTGGAAGTGTAAGATGAAATAAACCCTTTCCTCCCTAAGTTACTTTTGGTCCTGATGCTTTATCACAGCAGTAGAAACCCCAAGAGCACTGTCAATGGAAACCTGATGAAAACATCGACAGCATTTTTCAAAGAAACAGACAGCAATTCAAAGATGTGTATTGGAACTACAAAATACCTGCAAAGCTAACGTAAGATCAGGCAAAAGAAAAGAGCTGGAGAAGGCATTACCTGATGTCAAAATATACTACAAAGCTAGAGAACTCACAAAAGCATAAATAGAGACACCTGGGTCAATGGAACACAACTTCTAGAAACCATAGGAATGAACCCATTAACTTACAGTTAACAAATCTGCAACAAAGAGAGAAAAAAACATGTAACAGAAAGGATAATTTTGAAACTTAGGAAAAAACCCAACTAAATAGTCACTTGCCTTAGTTATTTGCTCTGACTTAGTAACTACTTTTAATAAACTGGAGAGATGGCTCAAAGTTAAGAGCACTAGCAACTCTCGCAAAGGACGTGGGTTTGATTTCCAGTTCATAACCAACTTTAACTCTAGTCCAAGGAGATCCGATGCCTTCTACTGGTCTCCATGGCTACCAGACACATATGCAGGCAAAACACTTATCTAACAAAATAAAAATACCATAGTCCAACACTGATGAATTATGACAAAATGGCTGTCTTGGTTATAAACATTTTTATTGAATCCAAGTCATGATTTTAGTCTCAACAAGTGTCTAAAACATGTGACATCTCAGGAGGATGAAAAACTCAGATCAGGCTAGAGTTCCATTTTCTGAGTATGCATGCTAGGAAGAACCAAGAAATCTGATTACATGCGCACAGACAACTCATTACTTCATTTTAATTCATGCCTTAAATCACTCAACTTCTTTTATTCCAACAATATCCCAAAACAGATTTGAAACTTATGTATCTTTCCTGATGCTAATGTGTTAAGTCTCGAGAATAAACTCTCTTTTCAAAACTTTTCTCATGACAGGCATGATGGGCAAAATATTCCTGATTTAGTAGTAGCCTACTCAGTAAGTGGTTTTTGGAAAACTAAATGACCACATGTAGAAATGTGAGTAGACTCACACCACTCACTATTTACAAAAGTACCTCCAAGTGGACTGAGACATGGAATTATGAAATTTCTAAAACAAAACACAGGCAAAGGCTTTTTGACAAGTTTGCACAAGCAACAAAAGCAAAAGAGACAAAAGGAATTGTATCAAACTTAAAGCTCTGTACAACAAAGGAAACAAGAGTGAAGGACAGCTTTAGAGTGGAATAAAATACTTGGAAATTTACATCTGATAAAGAGATTACTTATCCAAAATATGGAAGACACTCAACTGTGCTGGCTAGTATAATTTAACATAAACTAGGACCTGGAGAGAAAGAATCTTAATTAAGAAAATGCCTCCATATGATTGGCTTGTAGTCAGTCTGTAGGACACTTCGTTAATGATGATGTATATCTAGCAGGGCGGTGGTGGCGCATGCCTTTAATCCCAGCAGTTGGGAGGCAGAGGCAGGTGGATTTCTGAGTTCGAAGCCAGCCTGTTCCAGGACAGCCAGGGCTACAAAGAAAAACCCTGTCTTAAAAAACAAAACAAAACAAAACAAAACCACCCCCCCCAAAAACAACAGAAAAACAAAACAAAACAAAGAAACAAAACCCCAAAAGCAAACCAAAAAACAAAAACAAAAAACCCCAGATCTAATAAGTAATGAGGAGCAAGCCAGAAAGCAGCACCCCTCCATGCCTCTATATCCCTTGCCACCAACTTCCTACAGTGATGGATAGTGCTGTGGAGCTGCAAACTGAAATAATCCCTCTCCTCACCAAGTTGCTCTGGTCATGGTGTTTTATCATAACAATAGACACCTTAACTTAGAAGCCTTTAGGCTCATGTCTTTAATCCCAGTACTTGGGTTCTAGAACAGCCAGGGCTACACAGAGAAACCCTACCTCAAAAAACTGAAAGAAAAAAAAAAAAGACATCAGCTTAGTAGTAAAAAATTAAAGACCCACAACAAACATTTTTCAAAAGACATAAAGAGTAAAGCAGATATGTGAAAACGTGTTTAACATTACTGATCATTAAGAAATGATGTGGTGGTTTGAATGGGTATGGCCCTCACAGTCTCATAGGTTTGAATGCTTGGCCATAAGGAGTGGCAATGTTAGGAGGTGTGGTCTTGTTGGATGAAGTGTGTCACTGTGGGAGTAGGCTTTAAGGTCTCCTATACTTGAGGTCTGCCAGTCTCTGCCTGCTTGCAATTAAGATGCAGAACTCTTGGCTGCTTCAGCTGACTGCATGCCACCATGCTTACCATCATGATGATAATGGACTGAACCTCGAGAACTGTAAACCAGACCCAATTAAATGTTTTCTGTTATAAGAACTGCCTTGGTCATAATGTCTCTTCACAACAATGGGGAAAAAAAAGTAATGAAGACAGAAATCATATCAAAAAATGAGAAGACAGGAAGAGTTACACATAATCTCAGCACTCTGAAATCAGGGGGAAGTGGATCCCTGTGAGCAGGAAGCAAGCTTGGTCTATACTATGAGCTCCAGGCCGAGTAAGGCTACTGTGGCCCTCATAGACTCATAGATTTAAATATTTGGTCACCAGACAGTGGCACTATTAGGAGGTATGGCATTCTTGGAGGAAATGTTGTCACGGGGGTGGGCTTTGAGGCTTCAAATGCTCAAGCCAAGCACGGTGTCCGTCTCTCTCTTCCTGCTGCTTGTGGATCCAGATGTAGAATCTTGGTTTCCTTCTCCATCACCATGTTGATTGTGTGCTGCGTCCCCCCACCCCCATGACAATAGTGAACTGAACCTGTAAGCTAGTAGTCCCAATTAAATGTTTCCTTTATAAGAGTTGCTATGGTCTGATTTTGAGGCTAGGACAGCTAGGGCTACTACAGAGAGAAACCTTGTATGTGGGGGTTGGGAGGCACACACAACATGGAAAAAAAAAGTTGCCATGGGCATGGTATCTTTCCTCAGCAATAGAAAACTAAGATAGTTACAGAGTAAAACCTTGTCTCAAAAACAAACCAACAAAAAAACCCTGCCAAAAAGAACCCCACTATATACACACAAAAGAGGATGTACCAGCAAGGATGTAGAGAAAATATCACTTAAGATCATTGGTAGAAAAGAAATAGGTCTGCCTTATGGAAAATAGTGTAGAAGTGACTTAAAAAATTAAAAAAACACACCTCATAAGTATGACTCAACAGAATATATACTGGACATCTAATGTCATATCAATCTCCACATGAATAGGCAGTATGCTAAAGAAGCAAGCCATACATACGATCCCACTCATTCATACAATCTAAAAACAATCTAAAGAACTTAAGATCCAATTAGTTGCATTGGATCTAGAGGCAGAAGGAAGGAGGTCATGTTGTATATATATGTTAAAAGAACCTTAATAGAAAGAGTAAGTCTTTGTAGGTTTTTTACATGGTAGGGTGACTGGTAACAATAATATATAATCTGTATTTCAAAACAGCCAATAGGGCATTCTAAAGTTTCTTATTACAAAGAAATTTAAAACATTTAAAGTGGTAGGTATGCTAACTAAGCAGATTTAATATACATAATTGCTTTGAAAACTTTCATTAAATTACAACTGTATATATGTAAAATTGTTATGTAAAAACTTGATAAAGAAAAAACTGTTTATAATATATGTATATATGTCTATACCTCTATCTATCTATCTAAAATTCATTAATTTAAGCAATTCTGTTAGTTAAAAAACCATTACTTTAGGAGCTGGATAGATGGCTTAAGAGCAATCATGAAGGCTGCAGTTTAGATTTCAGCATCCATATAACAGTCAGGTATCCTGCAAAGATCTGAACTCTAGCTAGCAGGGTTCTAATGCCCTTTGTGCCTAGGTGCACACATGTACACTTGTATGTGTATGTACACATACATATACACACACACACACACACACACACACACACACACACACACACACACTTAAAAATTCATTTATTTATGAGTAACATAATCAACTCCATTAATACATATTCCCCAATTTCTCCTCTCTGTTATTTTCGAGACAAGGTCTCTCGTAGACTGGTCTGTCCTGGAGCTCATCATGTAGATGAGGCTGGCCTTGAACTCAGAGATCCACCTGCCTCTGCTTCCTGAGTACTGAGATTAAAGTTTGCCTAGCTCCATTAATCTTCAACTGAGTCTTAAAATGCACTCAAATGACTCATGTATTATACAAATATGAGCCAATGTCCTGTATCTAATTTACTACTGTTCATGAAGAGTCTCCAAAGTTAATTTCTATCTATTCTTTTTGTAGAGACCAAACTGATTCACACTGATAGATGACCAAATTAATTTACCTGAAAACTTTTCTTGGAATCAAGACCCACTTACCCACTTAACATCAGCATCAAGCAACATCAGTACCAAGCATACTTTTTTTGTACTACATTAGATATTGGGGACACAATGTTGTACCAAACTGACATTTGTTTGTTTCTGTCGTCTGAAAATCTAGTTTCCAGTCTTTTGCTAGTAATAAAAATTATTTAAAAGAATTAAAGCAGGGTAAGTTTGGCACTTTTCTTTTCTTGAAAGGAATGAGAGGAGAAAGGAACTTACTGCATCACTTAAGACCTCACTGTTTATAGGTAAGATGTGTTCAATTCGCACAAAAGGCAAGAGAGAAGAAAGGATCTCTCTAAGTTCTTCTATGTCCAGGTCTCTTCTCTTCACACCTCTTTTGTTCACACTATGTGCAGTCCCACTCAGTAAGTTTGGCTCTACGAAATAGAAAAGGAAATGCCTTCAGTGAAATCCCCATAGACACAGTCTTTTTTCTTTTCCTTTTTTTTTTTTTTTTTAAAGATTTATTATAAATAAGCACACTGTAGTTGTCTTCAGACGCATCAAAAGAGGGTGTAGGATCTCATTACAGGTGGTTGCAAGCCACCATGTGGTTTGCTGGGATTTGAACTCAGGACCTTCAGGAGTAGTTAGTGNTCTTACCCGCTGAGCTATCTCTCCAGCCCAGTCTTTTATTTTATTTTATTTTTTGATTATTTTATTTTATTTTTACTTATTACGTGCAAGTACATTATAGCTGTCTTCAGACACTCCAGAAGAGTGCGTTAGATCTTATTATGGATGGCTGTAAGCCACCATGTGGTTGCTGGGATTTGCAGGCCCTTTGGAAGAGCGGTTGATGCTTTTAACCACTGAGCTATCTCTCCAGCCCCCAGTAGCGCAGTCTTTTTCTCTTAAGACACTTTTATTTGCGTACACGAGTGTGGGGGGTGCACATGCCATTGCACTGAGTGGGAAGGCCAGGTCCACATTCAGAATTTAGTTCCTCCTTCCCACATGGGATCCAAAGGTCAAACATAAGTGATCAGGCTTGGCTAGTAAGTACTTTTACCCACTCAGTCATCTTGTTGGTCCTAGGGACAGCCTTGTTTTCCCCTCTATGATGTAAAGACTTAGTACCAGACATTGTACATCCGTGTATCTGCTTTAAGAAAAGTTGTAGTAGTCCAGGTTGGCTTCTAATTTGTTACATAGCCAAGGACGAATCTGAACTTCTGATCCTCCAACTCCCATTTCCTAAATTCTGAGATTATAGACATATTCTACCATGCCCAACCCAGGTTACTTACATTTAATCACCTGTATCCAAAGGAGCAAAATATAGTGTACATTCTACCTAGTTCTAATTTTCTAAGTTTCCATAACATGGAATGTTATTGCACACAGATGAATCTTTAATATTTGACATTTAGTCTTCTGTTCTGAGCAAGAAATAAAGTTTTTCTTCATTAGGTATTGATATAACAGGAAGATCTAAAGAAAAATATGGGTTTCACTCCTAAGAACTTATAAAACTAGGCACAGTGGTGCACAATTGCAATCCCAGCACTCAGAAAATGGAGGCAGGAGGATCAGAAGTTATATAGGCCTGGAACATATGAGATCCGATCTCAAAATAAATACAATGCTGAAAAGTGACAGGAAAAAGACATTTTTCTAACTGAAGTTTATTGATTTAGTTTTAGTATATAGAGGAAAAGAGCACTAGATGGGGGGAAGGTGATAGGATACCATATAAAAGAATAGTATAAAATCCTGTATTGCCATGTTAGTAAGATGGGCTCGGTGTATAAAGGTACTTGCCACCAAGCCTAACAAGCCAAAACTCAGGTGGAAGGGCATCGTACTCCTGACAAGTTGTTCTCTGAATTCCACCCATGCACTGTGATTAATATGTGCACATCTGTGCATGTACATATACACGAACACAATCAATTTAAGTGTGGCAAAGATGAAAAGAAAATGAATCATGTATTTCCAAAACCAAAAGACCATATTGTATATAGCAGTAACCCCAGCTGGAGGAAATTTTATTAAAAACTAAAAAAACCCACCTTTTGTGGTGCTAGATGTCCCACATGCTAGGGCCTCACACATAATAAATAAATGCTTTACCACTGAGATATGCCCTTAGTTCCTCTCCCCTTTTCAGGCTTTTTGAGACAGGGTTCTCAACTACATAGACCATACTGCCCTCCAAACCATATAGATTTGCTACCTCTACCTCCTGAGTGCAGGATTAAAGTTGTTTGTCACTGTGCCTGGCCTTTGTTATGTTTCTTAATGAAAGTAAAACTTAACAACAAAAATTCATCATGTTAACCATTTAAAAAAGTATGTTCACATTGTATATTCATCGTCGATTCTAGAATATTTTTAATCTTTCTCTGACACCTTAATCACTACATTACATTTTGTTGTTGTTTTCTGTTTTGCAAGACAGGGTTTCTCTGCGTTGCCCTGGCTGTCCTGAAACTCAGTTTGTAGACCAGGCTGGCCTTGAACTCAGAGATCTGTCTGCCTCTACCTCCTGAGTGCTGGGATTAAAGGCGTGCATCACCACCCCTGCTGGGCTCTACATAACATTTTTTTTTTTTAAAAGTCTTTAAAATCTTTATTACAGAATTTGTTTTTTTTTTCAATTTTTTATTAGATTATTTTCTTCATTTACATTTCAAATGCTATCCCGAAAGTCCCCTATACCCTCCCCCTGCCCTGCTCCCCTACCCACCCACTCCCACTTCTTGGCCCTGGCATTCGCCTGTACTGTGGCATATAAAGTTTGCAAGACCTAGGGGTCTCTTTTCCCAATGATAGCTGAATAGGCCATCTTCTGCCACATATGCAGCTAGAGACACAAGCTCTGGGGGTACTGATTAGTTCATATTGTTGTCTACATAACATTTTATATTCTAGCATTCCATGAATCACTTAACATATTATCACAGACATAAAATGTAATAAAAAGCAATCTTTTATAATCAGAAATTTTTTTTGAAAAAAATTGACATATTTATTTTATCACCTTCCCCTCAACTCCACTAACATACTTCACTTTTGGCAAAAACAAACAAACAAACAAATAAAGCCCTCTAGTTTCTTCAGTCCAGTGTGCTGCCCAGACTGATGAGAGTGCACTCAGCAAGCTTCTGGGATCAGTGACACCTTACAGATGGTGACTGGTGCAAGCTCACATTCTGAACTTACCTCTGTCTGCTATTCTCTTCATCAACTGATGTTCACCCCATTTAATCAGATATTTAAGGATATCTTGTTCGCTTGCCTATAATAAAAAAGATTATTTTACTGAAATTAGAAAAATATTTAGTTTCATTATTGACTTTTCCTAAATACTCATGTACATATGGAGTGCAACTTACCACATTAATTTATTTGTATCAGCTGTGTGAAATTTTAGAGTTAATCCCATGGTCTATAAACAGTGGATGTACAAGATGGTATTCTTTTATTCCATAACCTCAATATTTATTCCTGCTAATGGTTTTATTACCATCTTTTAAAAAATAATGTATATTTCCTACTTTAAAATTTATCTAATTATAAGGGTTCTGTAGGACTTGTCTTTTTGGGGACAAGATGGAGACAAACATACTATCTTCTCCAGTGATGGGGAAAACAAAATGGTGAATTGTCCAGGCAGGCTACCAAGTTTTCTGTAGGTTGAGGAGTGGCCCTTGCAGTACAATTTGTGAAATGGTAAAGTGTCTATTATCTCTTTGTATTTTATTTAAAGTCTTATAGGACAAACAGGCTGCTCCTCAAAACGCTGCATTTGTTATGAAGGAGAGCATAGCTAAGACAACCATCTGAAAGCACTGCTAAACACGGACTCCAATAGACATTGTGTACTGACAGGACAGCGGGACGGGGTGAGTGAAAAATATCTCCTACAAACGAAGGCCAAGCATTTCAGGTCTTAGTTCTGGAATCAAAGTAATATTTTAGGAGAAGCCTATAATAATAATAATAATAATAATAATTTTAAAATTTAGTATTTTTGGACCACGTTGATACCATTTTATAGTCTATCTGGTTCACATACAAAGACACAATGGCTCAAAGGGTTTATAATTTCACAAAACTAAAAGCTGTTGCATAGTTTTAAGTTAAAAACACTTTACCTTACAATATATTTTTTGCAGTATTTAAAACCTATTACTAAATTACAAACATAAATTACTAAATTGACATGTAAGTCAAAGACACAGAAATAACTGAAAATTGCTCAGCTTAAAGATAAACAGTTGAGAATTCAATTATGCTTTAGCAGAACACTTTTTTTTTTTTTTTAAAGATTTTATTTATTTTATGTAAGTACACTGTAGCTGTCTTCAGACACTACAGAAGAGGGAGTCAGATCTTGTTAAGGATGGTTGTGAGCCACCATGTGGTTGCTGGGATTTGAACTCTGCACCTTTGGAAGAGCAGTCGGGTGCTCTTATCTGCTGAGCCATCTCACCAGCCCCCGGAATTCCACTCTTATTTTGTGCTGCTTAGTCTGTGGTCTATAATCTAAGTATTTGATATTATACCAAGAGAAATCAATATGAATATTACTGGAGAAAGGCAAGACAATCACTCTCCTGACCTGGCCCATCTGCTTTGTAGTATATCTGGTTAAGTCCTGGGCTTGTTCACAATGTTGAGTCATGACAGCAGTATTCATGGAGGCCCAAAGTGCCAGAAGGCTTTTAGTGTACAAATATGGAGCAGGTGTTCATTAAGCAAAGTCTGCTTCTCCCTGCCCCATCCTATAAGAGTGGAGGTATGATGAATTTCTTTGTGCACACAGGAATGACAATGGACATGAGAGATGTATAAATGATTACCTGTAGGTAGTCAGACTGGATAGCAGTAAGCAGATGGTCTTTGCTCAGTTCATAAAAAACATCCGAAGTCATGACCTGGGATAACTCCTCACAAAGGAAATGCAAAGCTTGTCGGTGCACCCACTTAGAGCCATATGGATGCGAGCTCCACTTGAGGATGGCAATTAAGGTATCTAATGAGATGCTCTCAGCAATGATATCCTCACACCCTAAAAGAGAAGGCAGATACTTCTTAAGATTAATCAGAAATATTACTTATTGAACATCATTAGGCTACACAGTTAAAAAGTGGTAAGTTATAAAAATCATCAAGATTTCGTGGGACAGGATAACAACAGTTAAAACTTCCATAGGAAATCTGATGGCCTACAGATTCAGATCTACAGGAAAAGGCGAGAATTCTCCTAGCTACTGAAGAAAACAAGTATATAAGTGCCAATCCAATAATCTGAATAAGACAGTACAACGGAATCACTGTATCTAAGGGAAGAAGAGTAGATTGAAAAGACAGATGTGGGAAACAACAGAAATGACAGAAGGACCTGGACAACAGTTAACTGGTGGAGCACCAATATCCAAAGAGATGGTTTAAGCCCTTAGAAGATAGGCAAAACACATTTGATATTTTGGCAAAATGAAAAAGAAGTAGGAAAATAAATCAAAAACTCAGAAAAAGCAACTCAAAGGAGAAAGTAAGAAAATTTGAGAATGGCCAGTTATTCTCCTTAGGAAAAATCACTTTAAAATATAAAAATACGGGCTGGAGAGATGGCTCAGCATTTAAAAGCACTGACTGTTCTTCCAAAGGTCCTGAGTTCAAATCCCACAACCACATGATGGCTCACAACCAGCTGTAATGAGATCTGACTCCCTCTTCTGGAGTGTCTGAAGACAGCTACAATGTACTTACATATAATAATAAATAAATCTTTGGACCAGAGTGAGCAGAGGTTTTGAGTTCAATTCCCAGCAACCACATGAAGGCTCACAACCATCTGTACAGCTACAGTGTACTCATATACATAAAATAAACAAATAGATCTTTATTAAAAAATATATAAAAATACATGGTCAGGCATGGTGGCACATATCTTTAATCCCAGCACTTGGGTATCCAAAACAGGAGGATCTGTGGGAGTTTGAGGCTGGCCTGATCTACATTGTGAGTTTCAGAGCAGCCAGAGCAAACAAGACAAAACAAAAGAAAATACAACAACAAACCCAGAAACTAGCCACCCTCTCTCCCCAAGTGTGAGTGACAAAAACTGTGAAAGGGCAGAAATGACTAATCAGAAACATTTCAGTTCACTATAAAGAGTCCTAATAATATGAAAAAACAAACAAACACACACATAAAAACAATCATTTAAACACTACCACTAACAACAACAACAACAACAACAACAAAAATGACTACCCAGAATGTATTATACTCAGAGCCTTACAAGATAAAGACCAAAGATTTCAATAATGATACTTCCAGAGTTGAACATTCAAAGTTCAAAGTGACAGTGAATGAATCTCATAGTCAGGTGATGTAAGACCACTAGTAGGCATTTAGCACATACTTGGCTCTTCCTCTTTTTCTGATACATTACTACTAGATGAAGGGCTACATCATAAATAACTGTGCCTCAAGATTTCCACAAAGCATTTAACAAAATATTTCATGATGATGCTAGTTCCACAAACAGGGATGCTGTCTTCAATTTATATTTAAAGATCCTTTTGCATATGGTAGTCAATAAAATGTGTTGGATACACAAGTCAGATCCTTGCAGGTATGAGGTACAAAACAGTGCTTAGAGGAACTGCTTGTAAATGCCACCAGTTAGAGGAGTGGAACAGATGAGTGAGCCTGTGTTTGCCATGTTGATTGTGAATTTGGATAGATATGAAAACCATGTTCCAAACTTTCAGATGACTGTGTGTGGAAAGCACTGTTACCAGGACATTGTACAGCCCAATCACAGCTGGCTAGAGATCAGCCAAAACCAAGTTAAATAAAGGTAGGAAAAACGATCAATTTCTACACTTAGAATGATGAAAATTGCTACACAGTGGATGATAGAAGTAAACTAGCTTAATAGAGATAGAGAGCAATATCTCGGGTATTTTAACTGCCTGAAAAAGAACTGTAGTGTGGTTGTTATAAAACTGAAGCACTCTTGGGTTTCAGTTCTCCACAGAGCCTAAGGTGACTGCTCTCTTGTGTTGCTCTGAGCCCCTCATTTTCTAGATGGGCACTGATCAAATCACAGAATGCTAAGAGGTGGTAACAGAGCAGCAGAGTTTAATGCTTGTTGCAGGGAAAAAGCTCTCAGCAAACACATTATATAATTTACATAAGAGAAACTTGAACAGAAATGTAAGAGATGTTGTTACATGCCCAGTGGTCCGTCACTAGGCAGAGAAAAAAAGACTACTATTGCTTTAAGGACAGACTCCAACAACCAGCTGGATGTTAAAAGAAGGGAGACTCTGGCTTAGTATCAAAAAATTATTACAACCACAATTTCTCTCATTTCTGTTTCATAGATCCTTCTAGAAAAGTAGGAGCAGAAATGGGCTTAGCGAGTTAGAAAAAGAGTATAAGGGATCTACACTAAACAGGAACCAAGGTCAGAAGATATCTAAGCCACTTCAATTGTAGAAAATAGCAAGAGAGCAAACCCAAAATTCAGTTATCTAATGTAAACATTAAAATAAGATCTTTGAAGGAGAACCATGTTTTTAGAGGGTGTGTCCACAGACAGGTCCCCATGCTTCAGCATGTCATCCCACACCCGACACACACAGGTCTGCAGGTCCCCATGCTTCAGTAGGCCGCCCCACACCCGATACACACAGGTCTGCAGGTCCCCATGCTTCAGTAGGCTGTCCCACACCCGACATACACAGGTCTGCAGGTCCCCATGCTTCAGTAGGCTGTCCCACACCCGACACACACAGGTCTGCAGGTCCCCATGCTTCAGCAGGCCATCCCACACCCGACACACACAGGTCTGCAGGTCCCCATGCTTCAGCAGGCCATGCCACACCTGACACACACAGGTCTGCAGGTCAACATGCTTCAGTAGGCTGACCCACACCCAACACACACAGGTCTGCGGGTCCCCATGCTTCAGTAGGCGGTCCCACACCCGACACACACAGGTCTGCGGGTCCCCATGCTTCAGTAGGCCGTCCCACACCCGACACACACAGGTCTGCACTCACTGGACTTAGTTGCTAAAAAAGACAGGAAGGGCGATTCATTAGGAGATATGGGAAGAGACAGAGGGGAGTAAATGGAGGGCATATATGATCACTTTTCACTGCATGCCTATATGAAATACATAATGAGATTTGTTGTAAGTGATATCAGAAGGTACAAACATGTGCTGAGGAAATGTGCAAAGCATGGAAAAGTTCTCAAGAGCTGAGGACAGAGCTCATCTAAAAGGCAGTGGGGAACTTTTGCCAGGATAGAGTTTAAATTTAGAGATTGGAGTAGAAGTTAGTTGAGAATCAAATTGACAGGAAAAGCTAACACAGATGTGTCTGGAAATAAAGCAAGGAGGAAACAATCCTATTAAACCAGGATGCTGGCAGAGGAAAAGAGAAAGATGACATCATTACCCTAAATTTAAGATTAAGATTATAAAGAAGCAGATTAAGGAAGGAAGAAAGGGCTTTAAATCAAGCAGGATAGACTTAAAACCCCAGCTATGGTCAGGTATCATGGAACATGCCTTGAATTTTAGCATGCAGAACACTGAGGTAGGAGGTTTGCCAGCCTGGGCTAAATAGCAAGATTTTAAAGCAAACAAACAAATGAGCAAAATCACCTTGGTAACTACACAATTCTGTGGCCAAATTTCCTCTATGAAAGTGGGCTTTTCTAACTATATCCTAGTATTCTTCACTCATTTAAGCATTCTGGAGCACTTAGGTGCTGAACATCAATGGGCACATACCTCTTATTCCTGCCCACACTCGTAAGATTGGGTATGGCTTGTATTGTCAAAGTTCATATGTGGTGGTAAGAAACATGCCTTTTAGGTTGCCAAGATCCTCATCAGTGATAGGATCTTGTATGAACCTGGTGACCTAAACTTGATTCCAGAACCCACGTGAAAGGTGAAGAAAGAAATAATTCAGCAAAGTTGCCTTTGACCTTAACATGTGTATTATAACATGAATGCCCATCACAAACACAAACAAAAAGACAGATAGCTGTGTGGGGTGGACATGTCTTTAATTCCAGCGCTTGGAGCCAGAGGCAAATGAAACTGTGAATTTGAGACCAGGACAGATCTTGTCTCCCCTCACCTCCAAAGGAAAAAAAGTGCCTTTGTCAAGATTAAAAAACAGGGAACCAAAACCACATATAAAGCAGTAAGGCAGGAAAAGGCTGCTTTGGGAAGGACACTAAGGGCTTCCCAGAGTGTCACTTGTCTTCTAGGTTCAAACATATATTTAAAGATGGTCAGATTCCTAAGGACAAAAGAACACTAATACAAATCCCTGCAGGTCAAGGTATAGGTGAAAATGTCCATTTATATATAGTGCAGGTACTCACTCAGAATCATTGAATTCACAAATGCTACCTTCACAGTTCTCAAGTCATCTCCTGCCAAGGAGCAAGGTTTTTTTTTTTTTTTTTTTGGGGGGGGGGAGGAGGGGGGGGGTGTGTGTGTGTGTGTGTGTGTGTGTGTGTGTGTGTGTGTCAGAGTTCAAAATGGATTGCCTTCCTCACTTTCTATTTTGAGACAAGGTCTTTCACTGAACTTTAGACCATATAATTTGGCTAATCTGGCTGGCCAGCCTATCTTTTATCTGCCTCCCCAATACTGGGATTTTATACAGAAGTGCTGCTATGCCAGGCATTTTACATATGAGTACTAGGCACAAGACTGGAATTTTCGTCCTCACACTTATATGCAAATTACTGTCTTTAAACAATCTATCCCCTTGGATGGTGAATTTTTGTTTGTTTGTTTGTTTATATGAAGATAGGGCTCATGTGACTCAGTATGGTGACTTTGAGCTTCTGATCTTCTTATCTGCATTGTTCAAGTGCTAGGATTACAGGTATGCACTGCCATACATAGTTTATGGAACAGGGTTTTCTTTGTTCAGCTTCTTTATAAGTTCCCACTTTGTTAGAGGTTAATACTTTAAAAATTCAATAAAAACTACTGCTTGAATGTGGTAACATACTGCTTGAAAAAAATTTTTTTAAAAAGATTTATTTATTTTATGTTTTATGTATGTGAGTACACTGTCACTGTCTTCAGACACTCCAGAACATTGGATCCATTACAGATGGCTGTGAGCTACCATGTGGTTGCTGGGAATTGAACTCAGGACCTCTGGAAGAGCAGTCGGTTCTCTTAACCACTGAGCCATTTTTACACTTACACTCAAATTTCTTTTTTTTTTTTTTTTCACTTTGAACATACTTTAAACAGACTGTTTTGGTGAGACCCTTTCTCTTTTGGGGACTAGCCACTTGCCCCCTTGTTTATAGCCAAGGAAGACCACGCTATGCTGGCTTATTAATCAGGAGGACAATGAGCAGCACTGAAAACAAACTACTCTTACTGACCCAGAGTGGCCACAGCTGTCCACTACCCCAGAGCTTGAGAGAAATCAGCACAGATCGCTTATGCCACTGAGGTTTTCAGAATGTTTGTTACATGGCAATGACTAATAACCCAAATAACTTTCCAGATGAACTAAAAAACTTATTAACAATTTCCTCATCAGTGAAAAACTCTACCTACAGTCTTATTGAACAACAACAAAATAACAACAAAAAAAGAGAACAATCTACTCAGGTAGATTTAGCCACGATGTCACAACATTTGCAAATTGTATGAAGTCAGTTTCTTTAAATATTTTGCTTGTATGATAACCACACTTTACAGATCCAGTTCCCACTTCATTAAGTCTTTCTTTTTTCTTTCAGTAGATTTTTTTTCTCCTTTATACAGACTAGAAATTTCTTTTAATTAAGCTACAAAATAAAAATGAATGAATAATAAAGGGTGAGATATAAAGAAGTAAAATCGCCGGGTGGTGGTGGCGCACGCCTTTAATCCCAGCACTTGGGAGGCAGAGGCAGGCGGATT
>NC_034596.1:97041013-97047468 GCF_900095145.1 Mus pahari
GTTCCAGGACAGCCAGGGCTACACAGAGAAACCCTGTCTCGAAAAAAACCAAAAAACAACAACAACAACAACAAAAAATCAACTTAAAACTTAGTAAGATATGGTTGTGGTTATGTAAAATAGGATTATGTTTTTGTTTTATTATAAAAAAACTTAAGAAAAAACATTTCTAGCCTTGTGTGGTGCTCACCTTTATCTCAGGAGTCAAGAAGCAGAGACAGGAAGATCTCTCGAATTTGACACACTAGCCTGGTGTATACATTCTAAGTTCCAGGACAGCCAGGGCTACATAGGAAGACCCAGTCTCAAAACTAAAGGAATCAATTCTTCTTCGTGTTCCTCTGTACTCTGACATCTCATCAATAGCGTCAGGACCTGATTCCTTGGTATGTCTTCACAGATGCTTACCCAGTAACAACGAGAAACTTTTGATTGCTCCTGGACATATATAAGCAGATTTTTAGATCTAGTTTCATACTAGACTTGGGGTACGAAAAAAAAGGAAAGAAATAGGAAAGAAAGGAAAGGAATGGTAAAAGGAGATTAGAGCTCACTACAACATAAAACAAAACCCCAACTTTAGTACGAGTTTGGCCTGGGACCAAAATGGCACCAGAAATGAAATAAAAATTTAAAATACAATTGGCTTGAAGAAAAGTTGGTTCTGCTTTCCTTACTAACCTCCACACAGATTGTGAAACAATAGGGGCATGAGAGTATTAAGCAGGAGAAGGAGATAGGTTTTAATTTGAACTATTACATCATTAACTTTTTTCTCTCTTCTTGAGACATAGAGTCTTGCTAGGTAGTTCAGGTTCATCTAAAACTTGCTACTCAGCCCAGGCTGGCCTCGAATTCATGATCTTCTTCCTTCAATGCCCTAAATGCTGAGATTAGAGGTCTGCAACACTATGTCCAGCTTGTATCGCTCACTCTTGACAATCATCCTATCTGTGTTAAGATAACATAGTCTCAGTTGAGCTGGGCCACACAGTAGTAAGACCTCGTCTCAAAACAACTCTCCATGAGTCTCACTGTGTGTGCTGAAATAATTCACCAAGCATCTCTGGGACTACAAGGCTGGTGAAATGGTTCAGAGTGATGACACTCACCACCAAGCTTGATAACCTGAGTTCCATTCCTTGAACTCATATTGTAGAAGGAGAGAATTGACTCCTGCAATTTGTCCTCTGATTTTCACATGAATATTGTGACACGTATATGCAAGTAAATGAGACTGATCAGCTTATGTGCATGAGTGCATACCCCTCTCTCTGTCTCTCTCTCCCCAAACAAACAGACAAAAATAAATAACTTAAAAAAAGGCAAGAGTAGGACTTAGCAGTTAAGAGCACTGGCTGTTCTTCCAGAAGTCCTGAGTTAAATTTCTAGCACCTACATGCTGGCTCCTAACCATCTATAAACGGATTTGATGCCCTCTTCTGGCATGCAGGTATACAGGCAGCTGAACAATCATAAATAAACAAACAAACAAATAGCAACAGTATAAAGTATAAAATTTAGATCTGAACAACTGTCCCTTTCATTGTTCACTGTCACCCCTTGAGAGTGTTCTTTCCTATACAATGCAATAAACTCTTCTAAACTCACACTTGTGTGTCACATCTGAATTCTTTTGAAAGAGATTACAAGGGCCCAAAGGGAAGGCCAGAGTGAGATCTCAAGGACACTCTGATCTCAGTATCTAGTCCAGTTCCAATGACTCTTCTTTCAAAATACTCTTACGGGCTTTTTATTTTTCCTCTTATCCTCTTAACCACTCCTACTAATACCACCTATTTTCAAATCCTTAGAATCTCACATATCAACTCCTAAAGTTTCCTTTCTACTTTCTGCATTTCTCAAGTATCTATACCACACACATGGTTGAAAGGTCTGTGGAACACTGCTACCATCACACCATCCCTACTTAACTATTTTAAAAAGGAAAGTAGAAATTCCAAGTTCAAGGCAAAAAAAAAAAAAAAAAAATCATACATGCAGGCTAGAAGACAAGCTAACCTATGGCTCAGGTTTAAATGTCCAGCAGTCTTTGGACTCTGTGGAACTGTGTGGGTAAGTGTTTATAGAGTGCTCCCATCTTCCCAGTGTCACTCGTTCCTGCTCTTGGGGAATAGTTACCAAATGAGCATCCTGCATGCAATCATTTGAGCTATGCTTTTGTCAGGGACTGCGAGAAACAGGAGAGATTCCCAGACAAGAACAGCAGTAACCAAAAATATCCTAGAAAACCAAGTTTTTAAGTGAAATTCTAGAACTATGGATAGATGGCAAAAGTTCACCACCCTATACATAATGGGGAGGTGATCATGTCATACTGTGTGTGAGCAGAAATGGAGAGTGAAAGAGCTCAGACCTCGGTACTGGCTGGCTTTAATGAAGTTACAAAAGGCACGATGAGAAAGGAAGGGAGGAAGGAAGAAACAACTAAACCAATTCTCAAATGTACAGGTTGAATCTTTAAAGTCTGAAGATTTCAAGGTCAGTATTAAAAAAAATCCAACTTCCTGCACCTGCAATCGTAGACTATATACTTCAAGATCAAGCTTGGCTCAAGGATCTCAGTTACAAATAACTCACAGGAAACTCCCACAGTCATCTAGGACAAAAAAGTCCATGTCTTGATAGGCATACAAAGAAACCTAGACCAGGAATATTTGTATGGAAGAACAAAGAAAGTTAAGCCCTAAGATCCACCCCCATATTCTAGGCTAGTAGAATAAACTTCTCTGTACTGGCTGGTTTTGTGTGTCAACTTGACACAACTTAGAGTCATCAGAGAAGGGCCCTCAGCTGAGAAAATGCCTGAGATCCAGCATTTTATCAATTAGTGGGCTAAGCCCACTGTGGGTGGTGCCATCTCTGGGCAGGTAGTCCTGGTCTATAAGTAAGCAAGCTAAGCAAGCTATGGGAAGCAATCCAATAGCAGCATTTCTCCGTGGCCTCTGCATCAGCTCCTGCCTCCAGGCTCCTGCCCTGTGTGACTTCCTCTCCTGACTTCCTCCAATGATGGACTATGAACTGAAAGTTTAAGTTGAATAAACCCTTTCCTCCACAATTTACTTTTTGGTCCTGGTGCTTGACTGCAGCAATAGAAACCATAATAAGACATCCTTCAACTCCACACTGGAAACAAGCAGCTGCTTTTGTCTGAGACTGTGCTTGTTCCTCTTCACGATCTCTGCCTCTTCTCACTACTTTGTAATCCCCAATCTGAATCAAGTTCGAAGTGAACAGAGCGGGAAAATCAGTTTCTGTTTTGTAATGCAGTTATGCAATGCAAGAGTCACCCACATACACTGGCAGGTGTGCTTATTAGTGTGTTAGATCAGGAAAGGGTTACGAAGAACCCAAAGAATTCACTATGCATCTTCTGGTGCTTTGTTGTCTGCTGATAACAAAAACCTAGTAATGATGTCAAAGAGAAAAGAGCTCAGAAACATCTAGAATTAAGGTATGGGTTACCCTACCTGGAAGCTTCCTTTGATCGGCTGAAGTATTGGCGAAGAGGAAAACAACTCTAAACAGGTGAGGGAAGAGGCTGCACTGATTTTCACTGTTTCAACTAGAGTATGACTAAACTATTTCCCTCAGTCTCCAACCCAGTATTGTCCCAAGTTAGTCACTCAAAGGAGGAACATGTAGCTTGGAAGCAGAGAGAAATAGCTGTCAATATTTTCTAAAAGTCACCACAGCAAGGTACAATTAAAGGTGGATGCAAACATGCCATGAGTTCTGGCTTGCGCTTGCTTCCTCTCTCTGCTTTAAGATCAGCTCTTACCCCTTGCAACTCTGCTGGCCACCACTAAATGAATGGCAGCAGTTCCTTCCTCCCAGCCGCACTTCAGCAGCTGGCTGAGCTTGGCTTCTTGGACCCACAACCCATTCAGTCCATTACCATCTCTTTCAGTACTTTGTTTCCTCAGCTTCCCTCACAACTATGTAAAGCTTAGTTCTGATAATAAAAAGGGATCAGAATTCCCAAGCAGTTTTGGAAACTGGACCCTAGCTACTTCTATCATCATCCCCAAACCAAATCTTTTGTAAAGGCCATGTCACCAGGCCAGCTATGATGAATTAAGTTTAATCAACCACACAAACTGATATGCATCACAAAACTGAATTTTAGGAACCCTGTACCTATCTCACATCTACTCTGCCTATAATAGTGAGCCAGTTTCAAAAGTCTACCAGACCTTGCTCCAGCCATACCTCTGAACATTTTACTTTCTGCTATAGAAATAATAACATCCTGGAGTAGCTACCTCCAGGAATCTGCTAGATACCTATACATAGGCAAACTGCAAACACTTTCCCAATAGGAACGATAGAGGATAAATACCCCCTTTTCTTCCCTGTCAACAATTTGAATGGTATACCATCCCCACTCTTCCTGAGGGGGTTCCAGCAGTATCAAGTTGGTCACACCATCACCTCAGAACATGTTATTATATTCTCTCTCATTCCACTTAACCTTTCCTAACCATATTCCTATTCTCTGCAAGAACTTCCCAGAATAAACTATCTTCAAGCAAGTCTTTATCTAAGGACCAAGTTTATGGAGAGAACTTAGATTAAGACACCGCAGACAAAATTTGAAAAGGCTGGTGAGATGAGATCAGTGGGTAAAGGTACTTGTGACATCTGCCTGACTGAGTTCAATTCCCAGAAGCCATACCAAAGTGGAGAGAATCATTTCACAGGAAGACTACCATTGAGTTCAAGTGCAAATAAGCCTGGGCTACCATGTAATTAATACCCTGTCTCATAATACTGTTTATTTTATTAGCTTTGAATAGTTTAAATTATCAAAATGAGTGTGATTTTGAGTTTGGTGGCTGTATTAAAATTCCTCTGGGAGAGAGGTCAAACTAAATGTTTAATGATTTCCAGTTATTGGACCAAGAACATTTTGGGAGAAACGCTCTGCATTTGTTTTGATAGGAGAGGAGAAAAGGCTCTGGACCCCTTTCAGAGTGATATGAATGAGATATGACAGGGGAGACCCCACCCTCACACACGGAAGAACTAGAAAAATTCAAGAGAATAAAACAGAATAGGTAAAGATTCTTCATGCCATCCTTCACATGGAATGAATGAAGACATTACAATTGGTTATTAAAATTAACAAAAAATACAGCTGTCTCTCACATGCTCAAACAAGGAGCAAAATTTCATCCTTAACTAATCTGTACACCCTACACAATCCATACCATCTTGATGGTACTAAAATTTTGGTTGTGAGATTTATGTATTACAGAATGTACAGCTTTGGTGAGATTTATCCTCAGGGATGCTAAAGTGACATGCTTGGAGCCCTGCTTCTGGTTGCTTCCCAAAACAGTTTCAGGGATTGCCTCGGATTCCAGATCATGTTACCTTATCCAACCTTTCAGTCGGATCCAGTGAGAACATAAAGCATACAGAGACTGAATAACAGATGCTAAAGCTAGCTTTCTTAAGTCTAATTAAATTTTCTAATTTTCCTATCCCTCCCCCACCCCTAGTACAAATATGATGTACTAGATGTCATTTGTATATTATACTGTGTAATTTACATGATTGTTATGATTTTGTTCATGATTGTTATGATTTGTCTGGGAGAAGAGGGTTTTTTAAATTTTTATTCAACAGAAAGGGCGAGGTGTAGGGTTGGTTGGTTCTGATGCTAAGGTTCTGTTCCCCAATTGGTTTTTAATTTGTCAGTAAAGCCATGAGCCAATTACTGGGTGTAAGGGACAGGTGGGCTTCCAGGTCTCTGGAGGCAAGAGCCAGATGCAAGGGAGGAGAGGAGAGTTTGCCAGGTTCTGATGGAGAAAAGTTGACCCACTATGTGAGGTCTCAAAACTGACTGGCCACACAGGCTGCTCCTACAGGTGGGTGGTCAGGGGCCTTTAGCAGGGACTAGATGTAACTGATCACTAAAGTTTAGGGCAGGTGGGAGGTTCGGAGCTAAGAGTATTGATAAGGACACACTAGAATGGGGGTTTAATAACGCCCAGCAATTGTGCCAAGAAGGCAAGTTGAAAATGAACAACTTTGTGTCTGTCTTTTATCTGCGGATTCAAGAGAAACTGGGTGGGGGCTGGTAGTGCGGCCCATTCTGGAGCTTAGGTGGGATAGCAAAAGCTACATGCAACATAACACCAATTAACAATTAAAATTTTGTTCATCACTTGGTCAAGTGAATGGATCATTTGGCCCTGGATTCCAGGTTTCCTTTCTAGACTTTCATTAAAAAAAAAAAAAAAAAAGAAGAAGGGGCTGGTGAGATGGCTCAGTGGGTAAGAGCACCCGACTGCTCTTCCGAAGGTCTGGAGTTCAAATCCCAGCAACCACGTGATGGCTCACAACCATCCGTAACAAGATCTGATGCCCTCTTCTGGAGTGTCTGAAGACAGCTACAGTGTACTTACATATAATAAATAAATAAA
>NC_034596.1:97047645-97073497 GCF_900095145.1 Mus pahari
AAAAAAAAAAAAAAAAAAAAAAAAAAAAAGACTTTTGAGTTATATGCCAAACTCTGTACCAGATACTATAGCTCTTAATTTCAAGAGCCGCCAGCCTGGTCTACAAAATGAGTAGGACAGCCAGGGCTACACAGAAAAACCCTGTCTCGAAAAAAACCAAACCAAACCAACTAACCAACCAACCAAACAAACAAAAAAACCCAAAAAACAAAGAAAAACAAAAACAAAAAATCTCCCCAAAAACAAAAAATCAAGAGCCTAGGAATTTTCTAGAAGAATAGACACAGAAGTGAATGTAAGCCTATGCACTTCTCACATTCTGAGAAGTACAACTTTTTTTATTTTTTAAAAACGTTTACTAAATCTGTGGCCGAGAAGTTGTCTCTATTTCTGTTTCCTTTACAGAAATCTCTAACTAGCTCTTATGAAGATTCCTTTTTCACCCTTCACAGCCCTCACTAACCTTGTGCTTGGTTTTGTGTTAGAATATATTAGTACATCAGGAACACTTACAAGAAAGTTTGACACAAGAATAGCCATTGTTTATCTCATGTTTATCATACATTAATCAATGTACAAGGCACTAGGTGCGTAATATCAAACCCTAAGAGCAGTCTCACCAACAGGATGGCATTATTCTCACTTTTCAGATCAGCAAGCAAAATTTTACACAGCTAATGGCAATTAGAGATAGGTCTTAAACTATGCACATAAGCAAACTATGCACATAAAAGTAAATCATTTTTAAAAAGTAGCTCCTTGGATGTACAAGGAACCAGATTCAAATCCTGGCCTTAATATTTCACCTGTAACATCATTTTCTACTTTCAGTTTATATATAGCAATAGGGCCGCCACCAGTGAGTAAATAAATCCTCCTGAATAAATGAATACAGTATACAAAGAATTACTAGAGGCTTGGAGTCTGGCTCATTGGTAGAGTGCCTGCTGGCATGTAAAAGGCCCTGAGCTTGACCCTTGGTATATATACACATGACAGAGAAGGGGGGGGGGTAGGTAATTTTGACCTATTTATAGATTTGTATCTGCTCACAAAATTATGCATCTTAAAAAAAAAAACACATTTCCAGAACACTTATGATCTCTGTATCTTATAGTCAAAGAGTTTTCCAAAAAATGTAAATGCAATCAGTCCACAACACTTGTTTTAGTGAGGGGAAGACTATACATGGTCTACAAAGCTTGTTATATTAGCCTTGGTTACATTACTTCTTGCCATACCTTGCTCATCTCTGCACTGTCATCATCCTTCAACCATAAGTATCTTTATCCTTTTCCCACTTTACCTCCAGACCTCTGGATCTGCTCTTCCTTCTGTCCCTAATTATTATGGGACTACTCACTCTCCAGGTCCCACTCTTCTGGGAAGTTCTTGTCTCTCTGCTGGGGTTTGTGGCTTCTCTGCCTCCCACCATGCTCCATCAGAACCCACTGCTGAGTACTGTGAAGGCACTTTTGCTATAATTACTTAGTGATATCACTGGGCTAGGTATTCATTCCTTTAATCTAAGGGCCTAGCATACATTAAATCTTCAATAAATGTGCTAAATGAAAAAAAGAATGGGAGTTATAATACTAATTTTACACTGGGACCCTGTATGAATGGAGAAGCTATAGTTTTTTCTACCCTCAGTATTCCCCTTTTGCTTTTATTTCTTTAAAAATTCACATAGCAGTAATAGATTCAGATTTAGAGATCCATACTACCCATCCACTGTGCATGTAACACTGGAGAGCAAACACAGGGATTTGCTCACACTAGGCAAGTGCACAATGGGCTCTTACCCCAGCTTCAACTATTTCTATTTAATACTTGAAAGAGAGAGGGGGGGGATCATAAAAATGTAGACGAGGAGTATTCACACCATTAAACACTTGAAGTGCTACTTAAAAACATATTTTAAACTGGGTGTTGGCGGTGCACACCTTTAATCCCAGGACTAGTGAGGCAGTGGCAGGGAGATCTGTGTGAGTTCAAGGGCAGCCTGATCTACAAAATGAGTTCCAGGACAGTCAGGGCTACACAGAGAAACCCTATCTTGAAAAGATAGAAAACAAAGAGACAAAAAAAAAAAAAAAAAAAAAAAAAACCAAAGAAATAAGCAAATACATTTTTAAGAAAGATGTATTTTCTAAAGATTTATTTATTTATTTTATGCATATGAGTACACCACCATTGCTCTCTTCAGACATACCTACCAGAAGAGGGCATCAGATCCCATTACAGATGGTTGTGAGTCACCATGTGGTTGCTGGGAATTGAACTTAGGACCTCTGGAAGAGCAGTCAGTGCTCTTAACTACTGAGCCATCTCTCCAGCCTGATGTATTGTTTTATATGTATGAGTGTTTTGCCTGCAAGTATATACATGGTGCTTGTGGAGTTGAGAAGAGGGTGTTGTGGATACTTATGAGTCACTTTGTGGGTGCTGGAAATGAAACCCAGATCTTCTGTAAAAACAGCCAAAGTTCTTAACCACTGAGCCATCTCTCCAGCCTGAGTGCTCACACTTACAAACCAAGAAAACCTCTATATAGTTTATTTCTTCTTTAAAAAGTTAATGTTTTGTGCATGTATGTATGTCTGAGCTTGTGTGCAGGGGTGGGGTGGGGTCAGAGAGATAACAACTTAGAGGTGTTATCTGCTACCATGTGGGTCTCAGGGATTGAACTCAGGTCACTGAGCTTGGGAGCAAGGTACTTTTAACCTGTTAGTCATCTCTCTGGTCCTATTTACCTAGTTTTAAATTGACATGAATAAAGAATAATAAACTAATTACACAGTTTGGCTTAAGGCATTTTCTAACCTATTGTAGTAAGATATAAGCTACGTATTTAGAAAATAAGATCCATTTATTTCCTGGAATTCTAGTCTAACAGGTTTTAAAAGACAGTATTGTTTTTTGATTCAAGCACACAGTGTAAGCCTGACAGTATAAGTCTAATTTCATATTAAATCAATTGAAAAGGCTTATTTATTATATTATTGTAGTTAAAGAGAAGTATGTTTGCCAGGCATTGGCATAGCCTCACAGAGATAGCTATATCGGTGTCCTTTCAGCAAGATCTTGCTGGCATATGCAATAGTGTCTGCGTTTGGTGGCTGATTATGGGATGGACCCCCGGGTGGGGCAGTCTCTGGATGGTCCATCCTTTCGTCTTAGCTCCAAACTTTGTCTCTGCCACTTCTTTCATGGGTATTTTATTCCCTATTTTAGTGAGGAATGAAGTATCCACGTGTTGGTCTTCCTTATTCTTGATTTTCTTGTGTTTTGGAGATTGTATCTTGGATATTCTAAGTTTCTGGGCTAATATCCGCTGCTTGTGGACGTTGTACATCGTGGTGCGCACTAGGCTCCGCACCACGATGTACAACGTCCACAAGCAGTATCTTGGATATTCTAGGTTTCTGGGCTAATATCCACTTATCAGTGAGTGCACATCAAGTGAGTTCTTTTGTGATTGGGTTACCTCACTCAGGATGCCCACAGTCATCTATAGGATAGAACACAGAGACCCCAATGGAGGAGCTAGAGAAATTACCCAAGGAACTGAAGAGGTCTGCAACCCTATAGGTGAAACAACAATATGAACTAATCAGTACCCCCAGAGTTTGTGTCTCTAGCTGCATATATAGCAGAAGATGGCCTAGTCAGCCATCGTTGGGAAGAGATGCCCCTTGGCCTTGCAAACTTTATATGCCCCAGTACAGAGGAATGCCAGGGCCAAGAAGTGGGAGTGGGTGGGCAGGAAAGCAGGGTGGGGGAGGGTATAGGGGACATTCGTGATAGCATTTGAAATGTAAATGAAGAAAACACCTAATAAAATAAGTTAAAAAAAAAAAAGAGAGAAGTATGTTTGACAACACACTGTTTTGATAATAAAGATATTTAAGTGTGTAAATGTACTTCTGCTTTCTGGTGCTAATTTTAGATGTGCAGATATTTTACCTTTAAACACTAACATGTCAAACAGCACACAGGAATGAACACTAAGCATGACGTATATGAAAATGTTTTATATACATGTATAGGCAAAGGCCAGATGACAACCTGGGGTAGTTTCTTAGGTCCCTCGACTTTGTTTTTAAGACAGGGTCTTTCACTGACCTAGAACTCGCCTGGCTGACTACGGACCCCCCTGGGATCTGCCTGGTTCTTCTTTTCCAGTGTTGGGATTGCAAATGCATACTACCATATCCAGGTTTTTACATGGATTTTAGAATCAAAGTCATGTTGTAATGCTTGCATAGCAACAATTTACCAACTGAGCCATCTCTTCAGCCCTTAAAATCTTAATATACAAAGTTATCTCCTTCATGGAGAGATATTTAGTGGGATTAGAACTGTGTCAATCTATACTAGAAAAACCTTTGAAGACATTTTTCTGGCCAACTTATCATCACTGAATGTTTTAGCAGTTCTATAAACACACTTGGGGACAATCATGAACAGTATTTTTGTAAGTGGTAGTTATCACTGTGGATAGAGACTACAAATTCTCAAACATTTTATTACTTGTGTTATTTGAATCTAACCAACAGTGTATTTATTTTCTGTATATTTAGAAAGTATACTGAAAATGTATTAAAAATATGTACTGACATAAAAATTTCTCAAGGGCAACGGCAGTGATGAAATATGTTTTGGGCCATGTTTGTTTACCACTCTCCTTTTTTTTTTTTTTTTTCAACAACCAGCACACACTGCTTTTGAAATAAATTCAAAGTTCAAAATTTAGCATAGAATCATTATATAAGGTAAATGATAAATGTTACCAAGCATCCTACTTGAAGTCCTTAAAATGAAAAGACACAAGAAGCTTGGTCCCTGAGTGGACAGCTTGATCTAAAACCCTTGCTCCTCTGTGGAGGCAGCCTTGGGTCAGAAGAATGCAAGCATTTGCCTTTTCTCTACCACAGAAAGGCATAGTTATTATACAGGTTAAAAGTGCTGTATGCCTTGAAATGAGCTCAGTTAGGGGCCTTTTATACACTGTTAGTGAAACAGTATTATTAGTATAACTTAATTTTGAAATAATGTATTCTAGTCCCTTTAAACATCTGAAGTAGGTGAGTATTACATTTGGTTAGAGTCCTGCCCTGGATAAGAGCAGATCTAGGTTTAAAAGAAGAAACTCTGCACCTTGATCTTGGGTTTAAAAAGCCATCATACTTATAATGTTGCATGTTCTGCCATCCCTGTCTTGGTCATTTGTACTCCCTTCAATTCTATTTTACTTAAATAGCCTTCCTTGTTTTCCTTTGAGACAAAGTGTTTCTCTGTAACACTGTAAAAATTTACAACTATTTTTAAAATTCAAGTTAATGACAACATTGCTATTCAAGATTGTAACAGGAGAAAGAGAATGTTTGGACACCAAAGTGTACCTAGCTTTATGACAGCAATGTATATAAGTTGTTTCACTTGATCTTGAAAACCCTGTGAAGCTTGTCCAAGTTCAGTGAAAAGTAAATGTTGTATGATCCAGTGTTTTGTAAATAAAAACTTTGAACTTAGACCTGGGTTCCAATCCTATCTCTGCCACATACTAACTCTATAAAATCCATCCCTCAGATCATTTTTCCCTCTTCATAGAAACATAGACACCTGGCTTAGCTTATAGTGGATAGGGCTTCACAATTTTAAAACTGATTTGTGTTTTAGGTTGTAATCTCAGCCCTCTGGAGGCAGAGTCAGGCAAATCTCTGTGAGTTCAACACCAGCCTGTTCTATACAGAATATTCCAAGCCAACCAAGGCTTATTATTGAAAAAGGACTTCTGATTAAACGTCACACAATTTTAAATAAACATAGACATTCAACTGCATCTGCTGCAAATTAATTGTACATATTTTAGATAGTTGTTATGGCTACAAAGTGTCAGATACACACTTAAATTAAAATGTCTTACTATAAGTCACAATATTCATTACTGTCTTTTAAGTATATAAGGGAATAAGCATTCAATTTTTAATAGAAAACAAATGAGTATTGGCAACTGTTTACAATTCTATTTTCCTTAAATAAATAAATTGAAAAAAAGACAAGAATGAGAATGTCCAAGTCATGGTGACATTTAGTTATATTACTGATTCTAAGTGTGCATTACTGCCATTACTATATATAATTTATTGTTCAATTTTAGAAACATAATTAGTTCTTTGATCTACATTATAAATTAGCTCAAAAGGTTAAGATTGATTTCCGGATCCTCGCATGTGGCATACACCTTTAATTCCAGCACTTAGGAAACAGAAAAGGCAGATGTCTTGATTCAAAGCTAGTTCGGTCTAAATAGAATTATAGGCCATTGGGGTTGTAGAGTAAGACCCTGCCTCAAAGTTCTCTCTTGGATTAAATTCTTTGGGTTCAGATGATGAATAGCATTGACTGACTTCAAGGATATTTTAAGTTCAAATATTCTATCAGTGGGTTCTATCAAGTGAACAGATGATCAATCAATCTGACATGCTGCTTAAACTAAGGAGTTAGATGATAGTCTTACTGTTTAGAATACTGTTTAGAATACAAATCTGCTTTTTGACAGAATACTTCTTTTTCATCTTCTACACTGGGGTTAAATGTTTTCATTTTATTTACAACTTCTATAGCCTTGGACATGCTAAGCAAACATGTACTCACCACTGAACCACATCATATATGAGGCTCACTGCTCAGCCCCCTTTTCAATTAAAAAAAAAAAAAAAAAAAAAAAAAAAAAAAGATCATGAAGATCATGCAGAGGCTGGAAAGATGGCTCAGCTGTTTCTCAGGAAGACCTGAGTTTAAGTCTCTGAGTCCATATGGCAGCTCACAACCTTCTGTAACTCTAGTACCAGGGGATTCTGTCCCCTCTTCTAGTCTCTATGGACACAGCATACACATGGTGCATAAACATTTATCGAGGCAAAATGCCCGTACACACATATTTTTTAAAATCCAAAGAAAAAAGTATCACTTAGCTCTCATTAGCTAATCAGAATACTAAGAGTATTCTGAATGATGGCTCAGGGTTTAAGAGCTACTTTACCAGAGGACCTGGGTTTGCTTCCCAGCAAGCTCATAATCTCCTGCGACTCTAGTATCAGGGGACCCAACACCCTCTTCTGATCTCTGTAGCCACAGTATGCATGAATAGGCACTCACACATACACATATAAAAATAATAAAACAGCCAGGCAGTGGTGGCACACGCCTTTAATCCCAGAATTTGGGAGGAAGAGGCAGGCGGATATCTGATTTCAAGGCCAGCCTGGTCTACAAAGTAAGTTCCAGGACAGCCAGGGCTACACAGAGAAACCCTGTCTCAAAAACCCAAATAAATAAATAAATAAATAAATACATACATACATACATACATACATACATACTAAAAAAAAAAAAATTCACAGTACATAATGAAGAGTCTACTAAGAGCAATGTACTATTCTAGGTTCTTGGGATAACTAAAATAGTATCAATATTTTGAGTCTCCCTTTAGGAAACATACAATATTATTATGTGACTAGGGGAAAGTGAGACAGGAACACAGGCATTTCTAAAGCCAAGTTAGAAAATGGAAATAGCTAACAATAACAAACATTTGAAAGTTATTAGAAAACAGAAAATACTTTTTAACTTGGAGTGGCTAATATAAAGCAAGGCACAAAGCACCAAGTTTGTTCTTAAAGATTAGGGCAATATTTGGAAATTTAGGTAATAAGTAAAAGAAAATAAACTATTCAGGTAATAAATAAAAATAAAATGTAAAGGTACCCTGCACAAAGGTGACAGAGGGAAAGTGTGTAATCTATACCAAAAATTGTTTAAAATAAGGTATGTAAGCAAATATTATATTCAGAACTCTATTCAAACTTACAGAAAACTTTATAAATGTTAGCTCTCCTTGATTAGACATGCATCATCTCAGCCAATTCAACCTTCACTCATGAAACTAAAACTAATTCTTTACGTTTCAGGTTGAGCTGACTCCTCTCATCTGCTGAATCATACTCAGACTCACTTGCTTTAGAAGGAACAGTTACAGATAGAAGCAAAATGAATTGCTGTCTGTGACAAGAGGAAAAGTGTCAATATGCAGGACAATGGAAAAAACGGAAAGAGGAGACATGGACGAGTGTGTGGGGACACTGGCTCTGCCCTTTGCATGTTTTCAGGCATACACTCTTGGAAGCTGGCCAAGTTAAGGGAAAAAACTAGGTCAATGTTTTTGTGGCTTGTTAAGATTTCTAACTCAATAAAATACATTCATAATGACCAAAAATATGGCAAGTACAATATATATCCACTTTTCAAATGAAGATTATAAATAGGTTTCATCTTCTAAAGGTTGAAAATTCAATTTTTGATCCAGATAAGTTTAAGGTCTGCAGTGCAATGTCTGACATTAAAAGACACATGGTGGTGGATTGGTACTACTTCTGGGCTATTTTGTCAGCAATATTTACATGTCAAAGACAGTAGTAGGTCTGTGGATTGTTAAAGCTTCTGAGAAAATTATTATACTAGGAAAGTGGATTTTTCTTCAAAAAGGAAAAAAAGAAGGCAGTAGTAGTACACTTTCACTTCTGTCTTTATAATGTTAAGAACCGCTGCCCAGCATATGCCACTGATGCTGTAAAATGTCACAGTAGTAAAACACTTGTTTTTCTTTCTGGTTTCTTCCAATTTAGTAAGCTATTTGGGAATCTTAATTTTATATGCTCATTTTATTTTTAATATAAGTACTGCCATCAATCAGGCTTCTTGAGTAGCTACTACAGAATAATTACAGGTGTCTTAAGAAAAAAAAAAAAGGGGCCAGGCGTGGTGGCGCATGCCTTTAATCCCAGCACTCGGGAGGCAGAGGCAGGTGAATTTCTGAGTTCGAGGCCAGCCTGGTCTACAGAGTGAGTTCCAGGACAGCCAGGGCTACACAAAGAAACCCTGTCTCGAAAAACCAAAAAAAAAAAGTATTTATCTGAAGAGGCTTCTTGTTAGTGTACGACATTGCTAGGAAGGCTAGTTACTGGGCTAACTCACTCAACAGGCAAGATCAGAGAAGGCTAGAGAGTGAGCACTCTTCCATGTGCTGCCCTAGAATCTGGGCCAAGACAGCTCTTGTTCTGTGGCAGGTCAGTGGTAACAGTGGTAATAGTACCCATTTTCCTTTTTCTGTAGGCAATGTTGCTCTCCTGCTTCCAGCAAACATTCTCAATAGCCTCTGCTTTCTGTGCTACTAGCTCACAACCTGAAAGGCCTAGGTCACATATTGAAACCCAAGCACAGAAGCCAAGAAGCCTTTCCCATTTTTCTTCTGGGAGGTGGGCTCTCTCCTCTGTTAAGATCTACACAAAACTGGGAAGGCTCCAGTGCTAGGAAGCCAAAAACCTCAGTGACCCCTAGAGGAAAGCAGCCTGTTTAGAAAGAATGGCTGAAACACAAAAGAAGGCCCTGTCTAAGTGCTCTGGACTCCAGATTCTGGGGCACTCTGAGCAGCAAACTACTCAAGTCCCTGCTCCCAACAATCTTCAAACTTCCTGGCTGGGCTAATAATTCCAAATGGTTTCCTGGTTTCAGGAAGAAACTGAACTCATAATAAATACTCCTACAAGCTGATGCTTCAGTAACTACCAGTCTGCCTACTTGGGCCACTACCTCTTACTAGACCTGTAAAACTGGTTCTCACATTGCTCCTCTTTCCTACCATGCCTAAATTCCTGGGCTTATGGATCAGAAGAACTAGTATGAGTTATAACAACTTTATCAGCACAAGCTATTTATTAGTTTCTGAACCCATCAAACTTAGAGGCTGTCAGGATGATCAAATTAGTTAAACTAAATCAAAATTATAAGCATAAACTCATTTGTTACCAGTCTTCACAGATGAAGCCAAGAATATATAGTTCAATTGGTTGAGCTGTCTGGCATACACATGCCCCCTTTCCAACTCCCATCTCAGCACCACAAAAACAGCAGGTGTGGTGGCATACACTGTAATTCCAGAACTGTGGGAGGTAGAAACTGAGTATCAGAAGTTCAAGTAGATCCTCAGGTAGTGAATACAAAAAGAGCCCAAAACAGGCAAAAACGATGAAAAAAGAATCTTCATATTCATTTAACAGCAAAAACAACAATCTTCATAAATGATAAACTGCTTTTTGTTTTGTTTTGTTTTGTTTTGTTTTGTTTTGTTTTGTTTTGTATGTTTTTCGAGACAGGGTTTCTCTGTGTAGCCCTGGCTGTCTTGGAACTCACTCTGTAGACCAGGCTGGCCTCGAACTCAGAAATCNNCCTGCCTCTGCCTCCCNAGTGCTGGGATTAAAGGTGTGCGCCACCATGCCCGGCAAACTTATTTTTTTAAAAGGACTGTGGCCTTTTCTAGGTATGTCACTAATGTCATATCTGTATTTTAAAAATTAATTTTGGGGCTTGCAAGATGGTTCAGTGGGTAAAGATACTTGCCATCAGGATTGACAGATCTGAGTTTGGTCCTGAGGACCACTTCCACAAGCTTTCCTGGGCTCCATCCACACACATGCTAGGTGTGGCACATGAATGCCTATATACACATGCACAAACATAAATGTAATAAAAATTAAAATTAGCTTTGTAATCAAGCTTAATATGCTTGTAATTTTTAAGTTGAGTACTAATAAAATGTTTATCCTAAAAACCAAACCTCTATAGTATTCAGTACTGCTCCCAACTAATTCTTTAGCTCTTTCACGTACCATGAACTGCCATGTATTCTGTTTTATTCAATTAATATTCAGTGTTCCTATTATAACAAATATTTAAATATTACTGCTGAGCTAAGCTCTAAAGCAGAATTTTATTTGCTTTTGTGTCATTTAAAACTTTACACATTTACTTCATTGTCTGAATTTATTTCCAATTCTTCCTAAATGTACTAAAAAGAGTAATAAAGTTTCAGTGTAATTTGCTACTTTCTGTTCAAACATTAAGTAACTGACCTCCTAGATTTGAGCATTTTTGTTCTGGTCTGGTCTAGACCAACACATTCTTTTCCCTCCCTAACCTTAACCTTAACCCTAACCTGACTAGGCTCTACTTTGCTCTCCTCATGCACTGAATGCTATTTCCTGATCCTGTTTCTCTATTCTTGGTTTGCTTTAGCATTTGGTGAATCACAGCTTTATTAGCTTCCTGAATTGGGGATTCAGAAGTGTAAATATTTATACTTTGTTTTTTCTTCAATATTGGTGCTTTTGGCTTTCTAGATTTCTTCAAGTTTACCCCTCAACCCTATTATATTTTTCATTTCTGTTCTTACTTTTAAGAACTTCTGCTATTCATTCATTCATTCATCCATTCATTTTGGATTTTTTTTTTGAGAGAGGATTCCTCTGTGTATCCCTGGCTGTCCTGGAACTCTCGGTTGGTTAGGCTGGCCTCTGCTTCCTGAGTGCTAGGATTAAAGGTGTGTGTTACCACTGCTTGGCCCCTTCTGTTTTATTTTTTTGAACTCAGAATTTTGTCTGTTGTAGTAATAGGAACTGAACATAAGGCCTAATACACATTGGCTGCGTGCTCTACACTTAAAGCATACTATTTGTGAGCTACCAATATCATTTTTGTGTGTGTTTGCAAGGTCTAACTATGTAGCCCTGGATGGTCCCAAACTCAATATTCTTGCCTTGGTTTTTCAAGCTCTGAGACTATGTTCCTAAGAAGAAAGTTAAGCTAATCATGATTTTACCTTCAAGTTGTTCAACAGTCCTAGTTTCAAAGTCTTTCTTAACTGAACATCCTCACTTGAATCACAGAACAAAAAATACAGACCAAGGCTGAAGAGATGACTCAGAGGTTAAGAGCACTACCTGCTCTTCCAGAAGACCTAGGTTGAAGTCTCAGCTCACAACTATCTGTTTCTCCAATTCTGGAGGATCCAGAGCCCTCTTCTGGCCTCCTTAGGTACCAGGCATGCACACAGTGTATATATTTATACACACACACACACACACACACACATGTAAAACACATATACACAAAATATATGAAATAAATAGACTACTTAATCTTCTCTAAAATGGTATATAGCTAGATATGAGAGATGTGTGGAAAAATTCAAGTTTTCCATATACAATAGATGCCGGAGTCTAAGCATCATTGTACAGACTATTAGGAAAGCTAACTGGAAAGTGACAAGTAGACTGGTCCTGAATAGTTTGATAAAAACCATGGTAAGAGAGAAACCAGCTTAAAATTGTGATAAAATTGAAAGAAAATTTTAACATCAATAAACTGTCTAACAATCTAGGAATATACTTAGTATTGGGCTTAACTAGTAAAATTACTTTTAGAGAAGACTGTGTATTTAGGGATGAAGCGCAGCAGTAGAGTGCTAGCCTTAGCCTAAAGCAGGAGAGAAGAAAATAAAAGAACGGCAATAAAGATATACCAATCAGAAAGATTTGTAGCTGACATTTATTGAATGCTTATTACATATCAAGCACTGTTCGCATGAATTAACATACATGGTTTTCTTAATCCTCAGAATAATGGGGTATTATTCTTTTTGCAAATCAGTAAGACAGGTAATTAAGAGGTATTGCCTTGCTTAAAGTCAAACATATTAAGATGCTGTAGAGGAGGATCCAAAGCCAGTCCACTCGGCTCCAGCTCTGAGCTTTAAGCTTTGACACACGAAATTCTTCAACAAGTAACCAAAAACTGTCCTCCTCATGGAAATGAGGTAAGGCCATGTTGAGGGTATAAAGGACTGAGTATGAATCTATCACAGGTGTGAAGGAAAGATGTTATACATAAAGCACAAGAAGCTAAGGTGAAAACCATGGCTCTGAATGTATTTTGAATGAGAAGAGACAAGAGCTCTTATTTGTTTAGCCAGATTGAAACAACATAAGGGATGTTTTAGATCTTTAAATGTACTGTACAAATGCAATTTCTATGTAAATGTCAGAAAAAAATGAATTTACCTAAGAAAATAAAAGAGCTCCAGGTAACACCAAAAACCTAAGAGTTAGCTTGCAATTTCACTTTTCACTCAAAACTAAAAGAATTAATACATTAAGGTATGTACTCTTACTTTTAAAAACAGGTAAATTTATATGGTACACATTTGGATTTTATTATGTAAACCTGTCAGAAATCTAAAAACAATTTGAGAAAAGAAAGATTTGTCATACCTTTTTGATGCTGTGGCAAACTTCAATTTTTTTCTGTAGAAGCATTTTCTCACAAATTTGGCTTTATAGAATAAAGGAATGGTAGGTCAAGCTGCTAGGTCATTTCTGATATTGTCCCTATAAACTGGCATCTAAATAGTCAGCTATTAATATAATGACTATTTTAAACTAATAAAAATAGTTTAATGACACACTGGCTGTGGTAACAAAAACAAAACCTGCCTGTTACTGAAAGACAATGATAAATTAAAATTTGAAAAGATTATGTGTAAGAAATTTTAACGTTTCTTCTCTTTTCAATGCCTGATTTTAATCTTATTATCTATAACCTACTATGGCTTAAAAAAATTTCAATACTTTTCAAGATAGAAAGCCATGTTAAGTTTTCCTTACTAAAACACATTCTCTTCTAGTTGGCAGCTTTTAGAATTCCTTTAGTGTCTACACTAGGAAAATAAAATTTCTCAAGTAATATTGGGTCATGCAACATTTCATTTTACTTTACAGCCACAGAAAGCCAAATATGCACTTTTCCTTTGTAGTGAGAAAGGTCTCTTTCCAGCTCTGAAATGTTAGTGAATCTAGCATCTACCAACAGACATATACTTCTTTACCACAATAGTCACATATTCACTTTTTATAACATGGAAAATATATCATATCTATCTCTATCTATTTATCTATCTATATCTTATTTTGTTAGTTGGTTGGTTTGTTTAAAACAAATGAAACAAGATTGTGGATCTGACTAACTGCTTTACAAGCTAATATTTGATGTACAAGTTGAGCCTAAAAGATACAACCTATTTTAAAATGTAAGTCAGAGACTTACTTCAAATAAATTTATATTTAAATGTGACCTTTTATTTCTATAGTGAATTTATTCTAACTGTAAACAAAGAATCAACAAAGTGTTAAATGTAAATACAGAAATATACACTTGGAATCTGGGAAAATGGGCTGGTTCAAAGTCAGAGCAGAGATGGTGTAGGCGTCTAAACACCTATTCCCATACCATCACCTTACATTAGGGAAGAATCTCACCTAATCTTCTTTATCATCGGTAATGACTGATTGATTTTAATATTAAATGAAGAGCTATATTAATGCTGACCCTGCAGTTTCAGCATTCATAATTACAGACCAAGAAAAACTAGCCCTGTATATTCTAGACACTGTTATCATAGAATAAAATAGTTGTTTTCAACTTAATAGACAAATAGAATTCATACCTTGTGCAAGCATGTTAAATTCCAAGAACAGTGCTATGTGGTAAAGTTCCATGGCTTCTTCTGCCCTGGTCATGTTTGGCTTCCCTGCGACGAGAGCCTGAACTTCACTGAGACTCCCCACAGAGGGGCTACAGTGCAAAACAGAGAGGTCCACCACGTCGGTGTACATACAGTGTAATATCACTTTTGCATATTTTTTTGGTATAATGGACTCATCTAATATAATTCTTGTGGGAGTTCTCAAAGTTCGGTCTGTGATTTCTTCACCAGTCCGTATTCTCCTTTGTAATAAATTTCGGAAAAATGGGGACCGTGCAGAAATAATAGCCTTGTGGGCTTTGAGCTCTTCATCTAAACAGTTCTGATTTCCACCAAAAGCTTCAACTAGTTCAGAGTCTGAAGAAAAACTAAGGACAACATCATAATAACACATGTAATCAAAGAGTCCACGCATATCTACATCAAGGGAATTTGGTGTTCCAAATTCTTCACTAAGCTGAACAAGGATATCGACATTCTGAAATCTTGAGTCCTCCATTCCAAACTCTCCTGTATAAAGGTAGTGTAACAAGGCGGAAAACATGGGCATATCAATACCAGCTGTACTGATGTCCATTATTATCTCTGCCCCATACTCAGGTGAAGAAGAAAGCAGGGTTTTAAAAAATGGACACCTTGCTGCCAAAATAGCACGATGAACAGGAAAACAAGTTTCTTGAAATATTAAGTCCACGTCAGTACAGTACTTATACTCATAAAGGTCAGCCATGTCCTTCTGCAGTGTCCGAGCTTCTGGTCTAGCCAAACTGGCTTGCAGAGAAAGCTCCTTTAAGGCTGAAGTTCCCTCATATTCTTCCACTAGTGCATTGACATCTCTAACATCCCACCCAGAGAGGAGTTCTCGCATCTGCTTGGCGTGATCAGCAGATCTATTAGATTTTCGGCGTTTAATAAACTTCTTTTTGAGAGTGGCAAGGCCAGAGGTTCTCTTTTTTTTGTCTTGTGGTTTCTCATGGCCATGGTCAAGGCTATACAACTTTGACTCACAACCATAGCCTTGTTGAGAATAGGAAGATGTTCCTAAGAAGAAAATTAAACAAATCATGATTTTTTTTTTAATATTCACTTTCAATGTTAATATATTTCATGCCTAAAGTTTTACAAACACATTCCTATATAACTCGAGTAAAAATGGAAAAAAGGATGCTTTTATGAATACAAATAACTCATTTTTATACTAAAAAAGAGGGCTGGGCACTGTGGTGCACATTTTTAATCCTACCATTTAGAGGCTGAGGCTAGAGGTCAAGAGTAGGATAACAGCCTGGGCAAGGAGAGCTCAAATAAATGTAGGTGTGTGCGTGTGTGCATGCGTGCATGCTTGGGAAGGGGCAGGGAAGATGGCTTCATATACAGACACCCATCCATCAGCATAAAAGCTGGACACAATGGTACAGTGCTGGGAGGTTGGATACAAGCAGATCCTAGAAGATCACTGCCCAACCGGTGTAGCTAAAATATGAACTCCAGGTTCACTGACAAACCCATCTTTAAAAGGTAGAGGGGCAAGAAATACGGCTCAGTGGTTAAAGCACCACTGTTCTTACAGAGGTTCTCAGTTGGGTTCCCAGCCCCAACAACAGACAATTCCTGACCACCTCTAAGTTCAGTTCTAGGGGATCCAACATCCTTTTGTGGACTCTGCAGGCACTTATCAGATAAACATATATTTGGCACAGACACATACAAATAAAAAAAAAAAACCTTAAAAGCCAAATACAGTGGAGTGTGATTGAGACAAATACTTGATGTCAATCTCTGCATTCCTTTGTATACACGAACAACTGTACACACATGCCCGCATCCACCACACACACACACACACACACACACACACACACAGATATAAATCAAATTTAAAAGGGCCAGAAAGATGGTTTAGTGGAAAGTCAAACCCCTTACCTGAATTTGAATCTTGGGACCCACATAGGGATTAGAAGAGAACTTACTCTCACAAGTTGTCCTTCAATTTTCACATATGTGCCATGTGCACACTCGCACACACTCGTGCAAACTCACACATGCAATAAAATGTTCTGTAACAATTTTTAGTAAAAAGGAAGGTAAGGAAGGAAGAAGGAAAGGAAAAAGAACCAGAAATAGAATAAAGAATTTGACTAAATTTTTAAAAATGCCCTTGGTTTTCTAGCAAGCAAGGACTATAGCAAGGGTTCAGTCAGGGATTTTTAAGAAATGAGAGGCAATTTGCAAAATAAGAACACTATATATAATTTTGAAATGTTTTTCTTTTCAACCACACTACATTTAATAACAAGCCAGATTAACATTGGGGTGAAGATAGGGAACCTAGGTAGCAACCACAGAATTATTACCTGTAATAACTTTTCTATGGCTCAGTACTATTTTCATCTACAAAGGTAACTGTTAACACATTTCTATTTACAGTTACAGCAGAAAATAAAAATAAGGGAATACACAGTTACCTATGAAAGTCTGCTGGGCCTGTGAATTTCCCCCTACCCTTGGGGAACATGAATGAGGATAGTTAGATGCATTAGCACCCATTTTCTTCAGTCACTCCGGCATTCCATCTGCTGGTTCTTCAGAGGGTAATCCCAGAGGCCTTTACGAACCTTCAACCCTGGATCCAGTAGCCTCTTTTCATCCATTTCTTGATAAAACAAAAACAAATTATTTATTGTTTCAAATGTATCTTAAACCATACATTTTTTTTTCAAATAATATATTGTCAGGGTCACATGTAAGTATCCCCCCCCCAAGACAGGGTTTCTCTGTATAGATTCTATGAGCCATTTTCTACAAAATATTTTTATTACTTTTAATTATGTATCTATGTGTGAACATATGTAGAGAGTGTAGGTGCCTGAGGAGGCCACAGGGATTGGACTCCCCAGAAGCCATAGTTACAGGAGGTTGTGAGCTGTCATGTGTGGTGGGACTCAAACTCAGGTCTTCTGCAAGAATTGTGCATGTTCTTAACTGCTGAGCCATCATCTCTCCAGATCCACCTTTCAGCAATTTGTAATTATTCTTTGAACTGAAATAGAGTCCTATAGGAGCTCTAATATAAAACTAAAACAAGCCTTGGAAAGAAATGGTAAAGAACTCAGGATTAGATATAACCTGAAGTCTACCCCTTATCCTATAGCCATTCTAAATCCTCGGGGTGACCCTGGCTTGGCTTTTCAATTTTATCACTAAAGCCATAAGTATTCTTAAAATTCTTAAGGAAGAGAAACAACAACAACAAAAAAAAACAAAAAAAAAGAAACAAAACAAACAAACAAAAAAACAAAAACAAAAACAAGACAAAATTCTTAAGGAAGAACTCCCTTACTTTTCAGGTAATCAACAACTTATCCCCAAATGGTACATTGCATTATATTACTTATATCCTAATCTACTTTGTTGTCTTTAGATTCTGGAAATAAGAAATAATCAGAATTCTAATCTCTCATGGATGGTTTTCTTTCCAGGCTAAGCCTGGACCATCATTTACAGCCAACTGGATACAATCAAATATTTGGATGATGTGAAAGGAAAGGAAAGAGAAGGCTTACAGAGCTGGTGAGGCCCAAAGGATGGATGCAAGAAGTCTAGAAAGCTGATAAATTCCCCTTCCTCTCCCATCTCCTCCTCTACCCACCTGCCTCTAGACATGGTTTCTTTGTTTTAACAGTCCAAGCTGTTCTAGAACTAACTCTATAGATTGGGCTGGACTCAAACTTACAAAGATTTGCTTGCCTCTGCCTTTCGAGTGCTGGATTAAAGGTGTATGTCACCATTTTTATCAGCTTAGTGGATAAGTTCCTTTTCTAAAGCTACCATTTTGGGGTGTATCCTTTATTAACCTCCCAGTCAAAGGATGCTGTTAAACATGCCAGCTAGGTGGGAAAATTCACACAGAATAAACAAACAATTGAGTGAGAATTAAAAAAAAAAAGCATATATACCAACTTTTTCTTTTCTTTTCTTTTTTTCTTTTTTTTTTTTTTTTTTTTGGTGTTTTGAGACAGGGTTTCTCTGTGTAGCCCTGGCTGTCCTCGAACTCAGAAATCCGCCTGCCTCTGCCTCCCAAGTGCTGGGATTAAAGGCGTGTGCTTTTAAAGAGTTTGCCTCTTTGGAAAATGCAGGGTTTTAAAAAAAAGCCAGATGCTTCTTTACCTCAGGACTTTTCAGTTGCTTCAAAGTGTTAAGGTTCATTGAGAGAAGTTTTCAGCATGCTATGAAGGAGCCCTACTGCCTTACAGAGTACCAAAGAAATGAGCTTCAATCTGCAGCCTGGAAAGAAATGCTGACTGAAGTTTAAAAACACTTTTCACTGCTTTTAGCAGAAGCCAGAACGGTAGACGTTTATGTTACCAGGGGCTGTATTTTGTCACTGCTTACCACATACATGAGACAAGTTACTCTTAACTTTGATGGATCTTGGTTTCTGCACCTATAAAATAAGAAGGCTGGGATAGGGTTTCTAAAAGGGAAGGTGTGACTTGACACTGACTTGGGAAATAAGGATGGGGTTAGTATTTCTATATTAAATGTTAACCTATGGAGAAAGAAGGGGTATTTGTATTTTATAAAGATTACTGGACGGCCTAAAGGTAGAAGACATTCATGCCGGAGAACTTATTAGAGAAGTCTTGTTACTGCTCAGAAAAGTGTTAAAAAAGAACCTAGTTTTCCATTTAAATAAGGATAACATCACTTACAACACAAGGTTGTTTGAAGAATTAAGGAAATATATACTGCTGCTGGAAAATGACAACAGTAGCTGAGCATAAGAGGAATGCCATTTGAGGGGCCAGGATTTCTGCTATGGATGTAGAAAAGTTTAAATGTATATTGAAAACATTGAAGTAGTCTGAAAAGTTCACCAAGACTAAAAAACAATTTCTAGAAAAATAGTTGATTGCACTGTAAAGATATGGTGAACCTTACTCAGTTTACACTCAACATGATTCATTCCAAGCTACAATCTCGTAATGAAGTTAGTGATTGCCTCCATAAACTGGTTGCTTATCCTCCTTATTGTTGTCTTTGGCAGATGATTTTAATGCAGAATTCTACCAGATATTCAAAGAAGAGCTAATACTAACAGTTCTCAAACTATTCCACAAAATAGAAAGAAAAGAAACATTGCCAAACTCATTCTATGAGGCCATGGTCACCCTGATACCAAAACCATACAAAGACTCAACAAAGAAAGACATTTTCAGAACAATTTTCCTTATGAACACTGATACAAAATACTCAATAAAATACTGTAAACCAAATCCGAGAACAAATACATCAAAAATATCATCCACCATGATCAAGTAAGTGTCATCCCAGGGATGCAGTGATGATTCAATATATGAAAACCCATCAACTTAATTCACCATATAAACAAACTGAAAGAAAAAAGCACACTGAGATCTCATTAGATGCTAAAAAGGCCTGTGACAAAATCCAATAACCCTTCATATTAAAAGTCTTGAAGAGATCAGAGATGTAAGGTGTATACCTAAACACAATAAAAGCAATATACAGAAAGCCAATGGCCAACATCAAATTAAATGGAGAGAAACTTAAAAGAATTCCACTAAAATCTGGGACAAGGCAAGGCTCTCCCTATGTATTCAATATAGTACTTGAAGTCCTTCATAGAGCAATAAGTCAACTAAAGGAGATAAAAAGGATACAAATTGGAAAGGAAGAAGTCAAAATATCGCTATTCATAGATGATATGAACACATGATACATAAGTGACCCCCCCAGAAATTCTACCAGAGAACTCTTACAGCTGACAAACACCTTCAGCAAGCAAAGTGGCTGGGTACAAACTTAACTAAAAACAAACAAACAAACAAACAAACAAACAAACAAACAAGGAAATACCCCGGTAGCCCTCCTTTATACAAATACTAAATGGGCCAAGAAAGAAATTAGGGAAACAATGCCTTTTACAACACCCACAAATCATATAAAATATATTGGCACAATTCTAGCAAAGCAAGTGAAAGACCTGTAAGACAAGAATTTCAAGTCTCTGAAGAAAAAAAATTGAGGAAGATATCAGAAGATGGAAAGATCTCCCATGTTCTTGGATCAGTAGGATTAAAAGTGGCTACCTTACCAAAAGCAATCTACAGAGTCAATGCTAGTCCCATCAAAATTTCAACACAATTCCTTACAGACCTTGAAATAGCAATTTTCACCTTTACATGTTAAAAACAAAACAAAACAAAAAAAACCCACCTAGGATAGCTAAGACAATCCTATATATTAAAAACTTCTGGAGGCATCACCATCTTAGATTTCAAGCTATACTACAGAACAATGGTAATAAAAACTGCATGGTATTGGCATAAAAACAGACAGGTTGATCAATGGAATAGAATCAAAGACCCAGAAATAAACCCACACACATCTATAGTTGATTTCTGACAATGAAGTCAAAACCATACAATAGAAACAAGAAAGCATCTTTAACAAAGAGTCCTGACTAACTGGGTATCTGAATAAAGAAGAATTCAAATAGATCCATATTTATCACCCTGCACAAAATTCAAGTCCAAGTTGATCAAAGACCTCAACATAAAACCAGATAGAACAGAAAATGGGGTATAGCCTTAAATGAAGCACCGGTACAGGAGACAACTTCCTGAACAGATCATCCATAGCTCAGGCACTAAGATCAACAACTAATAAATGGGACCTCATGAAACTGAAAACTTTCTGTAAGGCAAAGGTCACCATCATTAGGACAAAACAACAGCCTACAGATTGGGAAAAGATGTTCACTAACCCTACATCTGACAGAGGGCTAATATCCAAAATATATAGAGTTCAAGAAATTAAGATAACAACAAACCAGATAACCCAATTAAAAAATGTAGTACAATGCTGGGTGTGGTGGCACACGCCTTTAATCCCAGGACTTGGGAGCAGAGGCAGGTGGATTTCTGAGTGCGAGGCCAGCCTGGTCTACAAAGTGAGTTTCAGGACAGCCAGGGCTATACAAACCCTGTCTCGAAAAACCAAACCAAACCAAACCAAAACAAAAAAATGTAGTACAGAGCTAAACTGAGAATTCTCAAAGAGGAATCTCTAATGGCTAAAGAAACAAAGAAATGTTCAACATCCTTCAAGGAAATACAAACCAAAACAACTCTGATATTCCACCTTACATCTTAGAGTGGCTAAGATCAAAAACTCAAGCTACAGTTCATGCTTGCGAGAATGTGGAGCAAGGGGAACTTCTCCATTGCTGGTGGGAGTGCAAACTTGTACAAACCCTTTGGAAATCAATTTGGATGTTTCTCAGAAAATGGAAAATAGCTCTATCTCAAGATTCAGCTAAACCACTTCTGGGCATACATCTATAAGAAGCTCCATCATACAGATGGATACTTGCTCAAACATGTTCATAACAGATTTATTCCTAATAGCCAGAAACTGGAAACAACCTAGATCCTCCTCAACTGAAGAACGGATAAAGAAAGTGTGGTTCACTTACACAATGGAATACTACTCGGCTATTAAAAACAAGGGCACAGGCAAATGGATGTAACTAGAAAAATATCATCCTGAGTGAAGTAACCCAGAAAGACACTCATTGTATGTACTCACTTATAAGTGGATATTAGCCATAAAGTACAGGATACTCATGCTATCATCCACAGACTCAAAGAACCTAAGTAACAGGGAGGGCTTAAGGGAGAAGGCTTGAATCTCAATCAGAAGGGAATATAACATAGACATTAGAGGTAAATAGAAGGAGGGAGCTGGATGGGAGAGGGGAATAGGGGTGGGGTGGGGATGGGGTGAATATCAGGTGTATGGGGGAATGTTGGGGTGAGGCAGGAGAGGGCTGGGAGTAAAGAATAGAAATCAACGAGTGGGGGCATCTCTGGGAAGAACTGGAGACCTGGGATGGGGGAGGCTCCCTGAAGTCTATGGGGTAACCCTAGATGATACTCTTAGCAGCTAGGGATATCGAGACTGAAGTGGCTACCTCCTGTAGCCAGGTAGGACTTCCAGTGGAGGGAGGGGGCCACCAACCCACCCACAAAAACTTCAATCCAAAATCTGTCCTGCCTACAAGATGTGCAGGGATAAAGATGGAGCAGTGATTGAAAGAATGGCCAACCATGACTGGTCCAACTTGAGACCCGTTTCATGGGAGAGAGCCCTGACACTATTAATGATACTCTGCTCTGCTTGCAGACAGGAGCCTAGCACAACTGTTTCCAGCAATGGATAGAAACAGAGCCTGTAGTGGTTTGAATATGCTTGGCTCATAGGGAGTAGTAATATTAGGAGGTGTGACCTTGTTGGAGAAAGTGTGTCACTTTGAAGTTGGGCTTTGAATCTCCTACCAATGCAAAAGAGCCAGTCTGCTCCTGGTTTCCTTTAGATGAAGATGTAGAACTCTCAGCTCCTCCAGCACCATACCTGCCTGAATGCTTTCTACCATGATGATAATAGACTGAACCTCTGAACCTGTAAACTAGCCCCAATTAAACGTCCTGTATAAGAGTTGCCTTGGTCATGGTGTCTATTCACAGCAATGGAAACCCTAACTAAGATGGGTCCACAGCCAAACATTAGGCAGAGCTCAGGGAGACTTGTGGAAGAGTGAAGGGAAAGACTGCGGAGGGGTGTGCAGCAAGAACAACACATTAAGAGTCAACTAATCTGGGCTCATGAGGGCTCACAGAAATTAAATCACCAACCAAAGAGCATGCAGGAGCTGGACCTATGCCCCCTATATATACGTAGCAGATGTGCAGCTTGGTCTTTATGCTGGTCCCCTAACAATTGGAGTGGAGGCTGTCTCTGATTGTGCTGCCTGCCATTGGATCCCAGTCCCTAGCTGAGCTGCCTTATCTGGTCTCAGTGGGAGAAGATGCACTTAATCCTCCTATGACTTGATGTGCTACGATGGGTTGGTGTCATTGGGCGACTTCCCCTTCTTTGAGGAGAGAAGGTAGTGGGAGAGGGGTGTGTGAAGGTGGGACGGGGAGCAGAGGACAGAGGGGAGGTTTCGATCAGGATGAAAGTGAATAAATAAAAAAACCCAAATCCATAACAATAATAACTAAGTAAAAAAATAACTGAATGAAATACGTTTTTTTAGAAGTAAGTATGAAGTAAACAAATACTTGCCGACTGGTAATCATAATGACCTTAGTCTCTGCAGCCTCAAAATTGTTTCTTGGGAACCATATTCCTTGTTCATAGTCTTAAGCCTCTTAGAAAAACATTTTCAGGAAAAGAAAGGACTCAGTGCACAAACAGCATCAAATGTGACTGCTGAGATGTTTTAAATGTACAGTTTCCTCAACATAGAATTATCATATAATCCAGCAATCCTACTTTGGGAAGAGTCCAGAAAAGATGTTAACAGGGGCTCAAATAGATATCTATGTACCTATGTTCACAAAAACAATCTTCACAATAGCCAAAAGTGAAAGCTACTCAAGTGTCCAGTGAAGAGTGGAGGAATAAACAAAATATGATATATACATAAAATAGGATATTTTATGTAATAAAAAGAAAAGTGGTCTTGATAGAGGTAAGTGTTCATCTCATATCTATGATGGCTTAGGCCCAATCCTTAGAAAAAAGTTTTTTTCTTTCTTTTCTTTTCTTTCTTTCCCCTCCTCCCTCTTCCTCTCCCTTTCTCTCTGTTTTGAGGACAGGTCTTATTATATGGCCTTGGATGGCAAATGTCTTGAATTCAGATCTACCTTTTGTGTTGAGATCAAAGGTGTGTGCCATCACATCGGGCTATAGTAAGCTTTTTCAATGAGTTTTTAAAAAGGAAATTCTGACCCATGCTAAAGCACTGATAAACTATTGCTCAGCTTACTTCCTTTGCTCTTATACAATTCAAGACCCAAACCCACTTTTAGGCTGCCTCCCCACATCAATTAATATAATCAAGGTTATATCTCATAGACATAACCACTGGGTGATCTGATCTAGACAGTCTTTCATTGAGACTCTCTTTGCAAGTCATTTTAGGTTGTGACAAGTTGACAATTAAAACCAGTCATTACAACAACCTTACTCAAAGTTAAATAGAGTAAAATGGCAAAGCCACTACTGGATTCTAAGAATAGTGATTCTAATCTTATGTTCATAAGGCACTTCAAAAGGTTTCAATCCAAATAGTCTTTCTGAAGGGCACTGCTGCATCTTATGCTTTTCACATTGCCTTTTTAGTTCTCTATTTTTATGCCACTTAAGTCTGCATTTTATCACCCATTTGAGATAAAGGGACTCATCTTGGTATGTTCGTGTGGATGGGTGCATATCACATATAAAGTGGTATGTATACATGTATGCACACATGTGTGTAGAGATTAGAGGACTCTCTCAGGTATCATACCTTAGTGCCTTCCATCTTTTATTTGAGACACTGTTTGTCATAGGTCCAGAATTTCACCAAGAAGGCTAGGATAGATGGCTGGGGCTCCAGGTATCAGCCATCTCTGTCTCCATCTACCATCCTTTGGGTTAAAAAGGCAAACCATCACATCCAGCTTTTCACATGAGTTCTAGGGATCCAAACCTCAGGTTCACATGCCTGTAAGGCAAGGTTACCCACTGAGCTACCTCTCCAACCCCAAATGGACTCATCACAATCTTTCTAGTACTTTAAATTATCTATGAACAGTTAAGTTTCCTGATTGTGAATTGAAACACTGTAAATATCACATTCAGACATAGAAGACAATTTTCAGCCCTTTCTCTTGCAGGGGATAGTTTTGCAATTTCTATAGAAAGAATACACAAAAGCAGAGAGACTTTTTTCATCAATAAATCTGAAAGTAAGTTGAATTGTAGCAATGTTATATCAACTCTACTTGAACCTTCTCCCTCTCCATCCTGAATTATTTTGACACACTCTTAAATTGCATATTATTTTATCTGTAAACCCTGTATATATAACCTCTAAACGGAAGAATAAAATAACTACAGTAGCCTCACCTAAAACAACGGTAGTTCCTTAATAGGAACTTCACAGATCCACATTTTTCTTCCTTTTCTCAGTTTGAATCAAGGTCTAAATATGGCCCACACACTGTGAGTGGAAGGATGACAATTAACCTGAAATCTCCTTCAAGTGTCTCTTGTTTTGTATCTCCATTTCCTCCATGGAATTTTCTGATGTCTATTAAGAAATGAGCTTATCAGCCAGGTGGTGGTACACACCTTTAGTCCCAGCACTCTGGAGGTAGAGGTCAGAGAGGTAAAGGAAGTGGGGCAGGCAGAGAAGCAGATCTCTGAGTTCAAGGCTAGCTTGTTCAGAAAAGCTAGAACAGCCAAAGCCACACAAAGAAACCCTATCTTGAACCCCCACCCCATTCCAAAAAAAAAAAAGAAGGAGAAGGAAGAAGGAAGAAGAAGGAGGAG
>NC_034596.1:97073585-97098437 GCF_900095145.1 Mus pahari
GAAGAAGAAGAAGAAGAAGAAGAAGAAGAAGAAGAAGAAGAAGAAGAAGAAGAAGAAGAAGAAGAAGAAGAAGAAAAGAGAAAGAGAAAGAAAGAAAGTTATCTGACTGTCTCACTTTAGATTTTGCCAAATAAATCACTTCATTGAGATTGAATATAATGTTCCTCTGGCTTCTTTTACAGTGAACTGACATATCTAGAAATGTGGTCAGATTCAGTATCATTCTTATGTTTGAGTGTGTTTAAGGTGCATGAGAGAGTGAGGCAAACCAAAGCAGATGTGTATAAAGCAGTCTTGGTGTTGGGTGTTGGTCCTCCCCTTCTACCTTATTTGAGAAAGAGTCTTCTCGTTTTTGTTGTTGAAACCAGGCTAGCTACCCTGCAAGTTTCCATCATGGACTCTCCTTGTCTCCACCTCCCACCTCTCAGTAGGGGCATACTAGGATTAGAAATGCCTATGCTACTGGGGGATCTGAACTCAACTCATCAGGCTTGAGTAGGCAAGTTCTTTACTCACTGAGTCATCTCCTCAGCCCTTCATGTCATTGCTGTATGAACATATGTGTGTATTTATTGAGCCAAGACTGCCTCATGGGTAACTGTCAAAGTTAGTTTTTGTCAACCTGACATAAACCTCGGCATACTTGGGAAGAGCTTTAGAAGAGCTAATTTCAACTGATGACAATCCTGTGGGCATTTTCTTCATTGCACATTGATATGAGAGAACCTGGGCTATATAAAAAAGGTAACTGAACAGACTGGGAATCAAGGCAGTAAGCAATGCTCCTTGGTCATCTCTGCTTTAGTTCCCACCTCGAGTTCCTACCTTGTCTTCTTTCAACGATAGACTGTAGGTATAAGATGATATCATTCCTTTCCTCTCCAGTTGCTTTTACTTAGGGTGTTTATCACAGCAACAGAAAGCAAAGTACAACAATTATGGAATGCACTTCAAACTGTTGGTACAAAATTTCTACTTAACTCTCAACGGTTTAACAGTCACCAGTAATCACTAACTAGAGTCATTAATTTGTTAGGATTTGTAAAACCTATTTCTTCTTTAATCATTAGCTTGAAGAATTCTGTAGAGCTTGTCAATTATTCAGTTGGCCAGTCCTACAATTTGTATAGAAGGGGCAGAATTATTCTTTGTCCATGCTTACTAAGTTTGAAAACAACCAGAAACAAACTAGAACATTTTCTTTAAAGGTGGCCAGTGAAACATACTTTAAAACATTTAAGATATACTTAAGAATTTGAGTTCAGGCACATATATTGGACACATTTTAATCCCTTGTAACTATCATCCCATGTTATTCATACTGGCTGGTAAGACCTTATAATGCAATTCTGCCTGCTTCTGGCAACTTATTTTACTTTGTAGGTTCACAAGCTGTGTAGTAAGCACTAGACTGGAGCTCTCAATCTTCCTGCCTCAGCCTTCTGCATGTTGTGATTACAGGTTGCACCAATAAACCCAGTTTACCTAATTGACTGTCTCAATATTAAAGCTATAAATAAGATATTGCCCAAAATGAGGTACTATCTTTATGTACTGAATCCTTAACCATAATCTTATTCTTTTCTGTATAAACTCCAAATCCCTTTTTGAGTACTATCCTTACAATGCTCAAGTTTGTAACTCCTACCTCTCATGCCCCATACCCCAACACCTGAGTATATTTTTATTTGCAATTGCTAGATATCAACAAGTAGTGTGCTTATTCTATTTTTTACAAGTTCTCTTTTTTGGTATGTATATAGGAAGCATGCACATGTGTAGCTGCATGTAGAGGATACTTTTTCAATTGCTCCCCCCACCCCCTTTTGAGACAAGGTCTCTATCTCTGTGTAACCCTAGTTGTGCTGGAATTCTCTATGTATACCAGGCTGCCCTTGAACTTATGTAGATCCACCTGCCTCTTTCTCACTAGTGCTTGAATTAAAGGTATGCGACACTATGCCCAGTTCTCTATTTGTTTATGCAGGGTCTCTTATTAAACCTTAGAGTTCGCCTCAGTGAGGCTAGCTGGCTGGTCTGTCCTGGTGATTTTCCTGTCCTCACCTCCCTAAAGATGTAATTGCAAACACCCGGCTTTTTAGGTGGGCACTGAGGATCTGAACTCAGGTCCTCAAGGCTGAGCCATCTCTCACCCTTGTTTACTTTTCTCAATCAGCAGCTCTGGTTGGCACCCAACTTGCCACAATCTGCGTGACTCTGCCTTCTGAGTACTGGAATTATAGGTGTATGACCCCATGATCAGCTTTCTCTCCAGTTTTGATAATTAAGCTTGCCATCCTTGATTACAAAATGGGTTTGTGGCCAGTCTAGTCTCCATGAGACCCTGTCTCAAAGAAAAAGATAGAGGGAAGAAGAGAGGGAGGATAGGTTTTTCCCTTATCTACTTCTCACTGAACAAAAAAGTAGCCCCAAAACTATTTTTTTTTTTTTTTTTTTTTTTTTTTTGTTTTTCGAGACAGGGTTTCTCTGTGTAGCCCTGGCTGGCATCGAACTCAGAAATCCGCCTGCCTCTGCCTCCCGAGTGCTGGGATTAAAGGCGTGCACCATCACCGCCCAGTGCCCCAAAACTTTTTTATTCATGAATGTTAAAATTATCTACCCTGTCCCTGCTTTGAGACAGGTTCTCACCATGTTTCTAAGGCTGGTCTCAAATCCTTAAGCTCAAGGATTCCCTGTGCCTTCAGCTTCTAAAGCGCTAGAATAACATGAATGTGCTATTACATTCAGCTTTAAGAGAACCTTACTAAGCTCATACGGACTTAAAAAAAAATTTAAATATAGCCTATTTATTTCAAAACAGCTGTCAGTCCCCTAGTGATACTTTCCTTACTCTATTAAAAATGCATTTTTAAAAGAACAAAAATGTACATAACATCCCACTTATCTATGTGACATTCTTATCCATGTAATTTTAAGAAATGGTTTTCACAGCAGAGGACGAGGGAAATGACTGCAGAGATATGAGGTGAGTCTGGGTCTTAGGGTTTGGGCTTTACAGAAGACACTTATTTTAATTTGGGGAGTAGGTGGTATTTGAATTGTTGGCTGACTTCGCCTCCTAAAATGAAATGGTATATTCTTAGTGTTCCTGGTTTTTCTAGTTATGAAATATTCTCAAAATAATTATTGGTTACAATGTACATGGTCTGAAATTTCTTAGTTCTTAAAATTATTATTACTTTTTGAGACAGGGTCTTACTATGTAACCTTGTCTGGCCTGGAGCTTGCTAGGTAGATCAGGTTGGCCTCCAACTCACAGAGATTGACCTCCCTTTGCCTCCCTAGTACTGGGATTAAAGATGTGTGTCACCACACTGGGCTAATATTCTTCAAAGTGTCACATATGCAAAAGTTTGAGGACAATCCAGGCTACCCAACAACAAAAGAAAGTCATGAAAAAACCTAGGGAATAGATGCTAGGAAAGTTTCATAATCATTCTTTTTTAAATTTTTAAATAGAATTGTGTGTGAACATGGGCACACAGGCATTCACCTGTGAATGTACGTGTAAACATTAGAAGTTGACAGTGGGAGTATTCCTTTATAACTTTACTTTTTTAAAATTTATTTTATTTTGTATGTGTATGTTTTGCCTGCCATGTGCATTCTAGAAGACGGTGTTGAGTTCTCTGGAATGTTAGCTGTTATGTGGATCCTGGAAATTGAACCCAATCCTCTTGGAAAAGTAGACAGTGACTTCCCTTAACCACGGAGTCATCATCTCTTCAGTTCATCTATAACTTATTTTTTGAGTCAAGGTCTCTTACTGAACTTTGAGCTTGACATTTTGGGTAGACTGGTTAGCAAGCGAGACTCCAGGAATCAGTTGTCTCTTCCTCAACCCTGCCATCATACCTAGCTTTTACTAGGTTTTGAGATCTAAATTCAGGTTCTTACACTAATGCAGCAGGCACTTTATCCATGAAGCCACTTCTCAAGCCCCAGATCATTCTTATAGGGTCAGAAGAAGTCAACCAGCAGGGCATAGGAGGACATGGCTGTAATCTTAGCATCTGGGAGGTAGTGGCAGTAGAGTCAGTAGCTTCAGGCCAGCCAGGGGTACATAAAACCCTAGCTCAAAAGGAGAAGGGGACTTCAAAACAATGAATCTTTAAAAGAGATATACAACTATATTACTAGAAATAAAATTTAAATATAGTTATTTGATTTATAAAAATTAAAATTTATAAGCCAGGTATGGTGGCGCATACCTTTAATCACAGCACTTGGGAGGCGGAGGCGGAGGCGGAGGCAGAGGCAGAGGCGGAGGCAGAGGCAGAGGCAGACAGATTTCTGAGTTTGAGGCCAACCTGGTCTACAGAGTGAGTTCCAGGACAGCCAGGGCTACACAAAGAAACCCTGTCTCAAAAAACCAAAAACAAACAAACAAACAAACAAAAAAACCAATATATATATACATATATATAATTTATTAAAGCTCAATCTTGAAAAGTATTATACATTCAGATGTACATTAAAATGTAAAGCTAGTGTGTGACTATTGCAGGCTATCCTTAGGTTTAACAAAGTGTTTCTGTCTACTATTAGTTTTTTTTTTTATTACTATTAGATCTTGAAAGTGTCAATATACTCTGCTGAGTCAAGAGAATCTCTAAGACTAGGCTATTTAAACAAATTATAATGTCAAAGAACTTATCTGCTCAATGTTCTCTTCTCCCTTCACCTCGGAATCAGAATTATTCCCTACTCAATTATAAGAATAATCTATTGTTTAAAACTGTTTCCAAATACAAAGAACAGTACATAAAAAGGTAATTCCCTATACCTACCTCTCCCCCCACCCCCAACAAAACTTGAAATAACCCAATTCTTCCTTTCCTAGTATTTGAACATAATTATTATTTGGGGAGACAGGATCTCACTGTGTAGAGTGCAGGCTGCCCTCAGACTTGTGATCCTCTGATCTCTATACTGGGGTTAAACTATGTGGCTCCATGCCTGGCATAAATAGTTTTAAGTAGGGTACTCTTACAGACAGTTCTGTAAATAGTTAATTTCATTTCAAAACATATCAGGGTTGAAGAAAACACAGCCACATAAAAAAACTGTTCTTTGCCTTTTTTTTTTTTTTTTTTTTTTGGTTTGGTTTTTCAAGACAGGGTTTTTCTGTGTAGCCCTGGCTGTCCTGGAACTCGGTAGACCAGAAAACTCAGAAATCCGCCTGCTTCTGCCTCCCAAGTCCCAAGTGCTGGGATTAAAGGCGTGGGCCACCACTGTCCAGCTGTTCTCTGCCTTTTAAAAATCCAAACACAGAGCTGCACTATGAACATACTTAATCATAACCATATGAAGTCATTATTATAAGGAATTCTGCTACCCTTTTACATGTCTTTGACCACTCTAAGATAGCTCACAGATAAAGACTAATTACTAGGTTAAAAGATATATAAGTCAGGCATGGTGGCACATGCTTTTAATTCCACTTGAGAGGCAGAGGCAGGTATACTCAAGGCTACTCTAGTCTATATAGGCACAGAACTAGCCAGAGCTACAGTGAGATTGTGTCGGAAGGAAGGAAGGAAGGAAGGAAGGAAGGAAGGAAGGAAGGAAGGAAGGAAGGAAGGAAGGAAGGCAGGCAAGCAGGGAGGAAAAGAAAAAGGGAAGAAAAAGGAGAGGGGAAGGAAGAGCGGAGAAAAAGTAATTTGGAGATATATTGTCAGAAAAGGCGCAATTTAGACAGACTCCTAATAACTTTCTAAGAAAATGTCCAAAATGCTAAACATAATTCTTAATCTTTACATTGAGTAAGGGAAAATGAGTCTGCTATCTTTATTCTATACATATACATATGAAGCTTAATCTCTCAATATTTTTATTAACATTTGTGTTGCTTTGTGCTCTTTGTCCATTTAAAAATATTTATTTTGCCTATCTGTGGGGGAGTGAGCATGCCCTGGCATGTGTGTCATAGGGATCCAACTCAGGTCACCAGGTCTGATGCCCACTGAGCTGTCCTGCTGGCCCTTCTTGCCCATTTTTTCAATTCAGTTGTTCTTGTTATTAATTTGCAGTACATTCTAGTTGATGTTAAAATATCAAGAGGTGCTACACAAATGGCTCAGTGATTAAAAGCACTTGCTTGCTGTTCCAGAGGACCTAGATCCAGCACCCTCATGATGGTTTACAACCATCAATAACTACAGTTTGAAGGGATCTCCCTCATCTCCCTTCTATAGGCAATGCATACATATGATGCTCATGCATGCAGCCAAAACACTCATAAACATAAAAAACATGCATGTTTTATGCATGTATGTATATGTATATATGTATGCATGTGAGAATATACAAATAAATCTTTTAAAACTATTAGGGTCAGCTGGGCGTGGTGGCGCATGCCTTTAATCCCAGCACTTGGGAGGCAGAGGCAGGCGATTTTCTGAGTTCGGGGCCAGCTTGGTCTACAAAGTAAGTTCCAGGACAGCCAGGATTACACAGAGAAACCCTGTCTCGAAAAACCAAAAAACCAAAAACCAAAACCAAAAAAACCCAAAAAACTATTAGGGTTTTTGTCAGTGTTTACATACTTCTATTCTAATTCTGTCCACATCCTTTGAAGTTCTGACACTCATGATTTTTGCTGTACTTTCTAAGTGCTGGGATTACAGGCACGTATTACCACACCCAGCCTACAAAAAGGATTAAGTACCTAACACATAGTGGATTTTAAATAGGTTATGTTTGAAACACATGGTAGGGAAGAAATCTAACACTTTATTCAAGTATCTTTTTAAAGAAACACCATGAACAACTAGAGTTAAAACAAGGCATTTTCCTCCTCCTCCTTTTCTATACCAAAGTGGTTCACCAAACTTAGACCAAGTCATTTATTTCAAAATTGTGTTTCTCTCTCCACTGTTTCCAGTTTAATCCATAAGCATACCAACAGATTATTTTACTAAAAAATAACAACTTCAATTAAGAGCTCAGAATAAGGGATACAGAAATGGCTCAGTGGTTAGGAACAGAGGATATGTATTTGATTTCTCGCACTCACGCCAACCAGATCATAACTACTGTAACTCCAGTTCTAGAGGATCAAACACCTCTGGTTCCACAGGTACCTGCACTCATAGGCACAGACCCACATAAAGATACACACATACACATAAAAAATAAATTCCTAAAAAAATAGAAAGTACAAATCTCTAGTTATAAATCTTATCTCCTGGGTTGGAGAGATGGGTCAGTGGTTAAGAACACCATCTGTTCTTCCAGGGGTCCTGAGTTCAATTCCCAGCAACCACATGGTGGCTCACGCCATCTGTAATGAGATCTGATGCCCTTTTCTGTTGTGTCTGAAGACAGTGACAGTATACACACATACATAAAAATCAATAAATCTTTTTAAAAAATAAAATAAATCTTATCTCCTGTCATACTGTATACATTACTTAGTATAAACTATTTTAGTATTTATATTACTATTATGTACATCCTACCACAAAATACGATTAGTTTGGGAACTATTGGTCAGTTTTGGAGACCTACACATTACATAATATCTGAATACTAATTATAGGTTACACAGTGTTAGGTTTTAATGACCTTAAATTTGAGTGAGAGAAATCAGATATCTAAACAAATAATTACATTAAGTTAAATAATGGGACAAATGCCATTTGTCCAAGGTACAAGCTACAACGGGAAAGAATGGGTAGTGACAAATTACTGACAGAGTGGTAGTAATGGGGAATTAGGGCACAGTAAGCAGTTGTACAAATTTGGTACAAACCTTTCTAGCAAAGCCCAGTAAGAAGCTACAGACAGTGCTCCCTGGAAGATACTTTCAATTACACTATGAAAGTCAGTAGCCCTAAGCTAATGATATATTTTTAAAGAAAATAACAAATATAAAAATTGATTTAAAAAAAAAAGTACTATGCAGAGCTCAGTGAAAATAGACAGCAGGCTTCATTCAGCCTATTATTCCCAAAAAAAGCTTGTTTACAGGTTAGCCCTGGCAGTTATTTGAGTATGGGGGTCATGAGTGTTCCCTCCATCCCCTAACTGTTTGACAGGATTATTCACAGAACCTCAATAGTTTGGGGAAGCAATACAATACATACTAAATTGCTGTTTTCTTCTTGTGAACCTAGAATTTAGGCAGAAGTCAAGTCAAAAGGCCTCTGTGACCAGACCTTAATAAAAACTCTATACACTGTGTCTCCAATCAAGTTCTGTAAGAGACAACACTTCACATGTGCAGCCATATTTCCACACTGGTAGGATGAAATATGTCCTGCATGTCTCCTCTAGGAGAAGACTTAAGGAAGCCTTAATTTGTCTCCCTTGGGACTGTGCCCTATGATCCCTTTGCCTTTGTATACTTGTTTTAATAATTCTTGGCCATGGTAAGAGTTGTACCATATTGGTTTTGAGGGTCCCAATGCAGAAACACCATGGTATACCACGAAATGTCTTCTTCTAACTCTCTCCCTCAGCTCCCCAACTTCAGACTACATTATTTTGAGATAAGTATTGTGCTGGTGTTCAGGTACAAAGCTGTTTTTTTAGCCAGGCATGGTGGTGCACAAGTTGAGACAAGCAGCTTATCATGTGAACTCAAAGCTAGTGTGGGCTACAGTGAGAGTCCTTGTCTCAAAATAGTTTTTTAAAGAAATTGGGATGTTTCAGCTGAGACATTGAAACTATTCTGTGAAGGGGCAGAGAAAAATGAACAGGCACTAAATGCTGGGGCTGAGGAAATGAGGAAAAGTATGGAAAACATATATTAGGCTGGGTGGGGCCAGAACAGGCTACAGGGAAGAAATGGCATTTAAATGAGGTTCACTTAAAACTGAGAGAACATCCCTCTCCTCTGCTGCCAGAAATTTATACAGAATTCAGCTGCAATGCTTCTTTCTTTGTAAAGGAGTAGACCCTGTCTAAGCCCTCAGCAGACTACGTCCCCACAGGATTAGAACTGTGTCTTACTTCATTAAGTATATATGCCAAGGACCATCAGGAATGCCTGGCTGGTAGTGAATACTTATTAATAAATGAGGTGCTTAGAAATGGAAACTGCAATCAGGAAAGACTCACAGAAAACTGGGGAGACAGTAGCACATACAAGAATTCCATCTTCAATTTTGAATTTCCTTCAATTTTCCTTCCTCTGCTCTTACTAATTCCTCTTGTATCCTTGTGATAATGACACAAATACCAAACATGTACTCAGATATCAGGTAGCCAGGTAATGTTGGGGATTAAAAAAAAAAAAAAGACCAATTTCATATACAAAATGATACACAGAGTACAGTGAATACAGAAAGATTATGACATGGAATTAGAGAAAGCCAGCCTTTCTCTGGCTGCCTCTAAACACTAAGGAATGAAGATACAGACATTTCAACACAGAAGTCAGCTTATGAACAAGTATCAGGCTCACCACTACCATTTGCTGAAGAAGAAGATTTAAAAATTTTCAAGACAACCTACTTTTCCCTGAGGCTATTCACAAATGCTTAAATCCCACTTTGATCCCAATTTTTCCTACAAAAAAAAAAAAAATTAGAGAATTCAGCAAGCTTCCACTGAAAAATGTTAATATAGGACCTTCATAACCTTTCAACCTTAGAGATAAGTTTCCTAACCCTCTACTGGAAACTCTGCCCTGGGCCCTGGACAGAAGTAAAAGGATCTTGTGAGAGGCCAGAGGTAGTAAGTATTCTTTACAGGCAACAGGAGTGAACATTAGTATCTGTGTAGAGACAGCAGTGTCAAAATTCAGATTTCCTAAGCAGCAGTTATTCTTGGCTTGAAAGAAAATAACTAAGAAGTACTGGTCTTATAGAGAAGAGAGAAACCAAGGGAAACCTTCAGAGATACCTGCAATTCTTAGAGGCCCTTCCCAAGGATGCTAAAACATTTAATGGTTTGACAAAGGGGTGACTTCAGCATAAATCTTACACTTTCTTTCCTGCTGGAATTTCATGTAGCAAGCTGAACAGAGTTAACTTTGAATAAGATACGCAACAGTGGGTACCTCAGTTACAGTGCAGTAATTATGGTAATTTGGTTTTCTGGCTTTTAAATTTTTTCAGTAAAAGGAAATCTTGTTACTTTTCATTTATTTTCTTTCTTTTTTTTATAAATAGCTTTAAAAAAAAAACAAAACTTTTATTTATTATATGTAAGTACACTGTAGCTGTCTTTAGACACTCCAGAAGAGGGCGCCAGATCTTGTTACGGATGGTTGTGAGCCACCATGTGGTTGCTGGGATTTGAACTCAGGACCTTCAGAAGAGTAGTCAGTGCTCTTAACCGCTGAGCCATCTCTCCAGCCCTCATTTATTTTTCTTTTCAGTAGCAAATCAAAATATAGAGAAGACTTGGGGTAAGAACCAAGGTATGTAAACAACTTGAATGTTCATTAACAGATAAATGACAAAGAAAATGTAGTACATTTATAAAGTGGAATACTATTTGGCCTTAAAGAAGGAACCATTTGGCAGCATAGATGAATCTTGAAGACATAAGTGAAGTAAAGCCATATAAAGAGAAATATTGTATAGGCTCATTTATATAAGGTATCAAACTAGGTTTGGTCACTACCCAGACTGACTAGTGACTATACTAGTTAAATCCACAGAATCACAATGGCTATTAGTGGTAGACTGAAAGAATTGAAGTTTATTAGTCAAGAGGAATGAAGTTTCAGATAACCAAGGAAATTAAACTCTAGAAATCCACAGTACAACAGTGTACATTTATCAATATATCACACATTTAAAAATTTAAGATGGCAGATCTCATATTGTTATTGAAATAAAACATACTTAAAAAAATATAATGGGGCTAGAGGGATGGCTCAGATGAGTAGTTAAAGACGTGTACTGCTCTTGCAGAGAACTGAGGCTTTGTTCCAGGACCCATGTCAGGTGGCTTAGAACCATCTGTACCAGCTTCAGAAGATCTGATGTCCCTGACCTCCAAAGGCACCTGCATACAGGTGCACATACCTACACACAGATATAATTAAAATAAATCTTTTAAAAATAGGAATGGATGCACATGCGTTTAATCCCAGCACTCGGGAGGCAGAGGCAGGCGAATTTCTGAGTTCGAGGCTAGCCTGGTCTACAAAGTGAATTCCAGGACAGCCAGGGTTACACAGAGAAACCCTGTCTCAAAAAACCAAAAAGGAATGGATGACAATATATAAGGGCTGGTAAAGAAATGAGACAGGAAGAAGAACTAGAGAAAAATAAAAATAAAATGATGTCATTGTTCTTTTAGGTAAAGCTCAGTGGTAGTGTCTAACATTACACAGGCTCTGGTTTGATCCCCAGCACCCACCCCCTCAACACACACAAATTAAATATGAGGTACATTTATAATACATACAGAAATTATATCCATTAAAAAGGTTAGTAGAGAGCTGAAGATGTAGCTTAGTAGGCAGAGTGCTACACAAAGCCTTGGATATGAACCTAACACCATATAAACCAGGCATGATATATGCCAGCACCTGGGAAATAGAAACAGGAGGATCAGAAGTTCAAGGTCATCCTCAGCTTCAGAGTTTGAAGCCAATCTAGGCTTCAGAGGAAGACACTGTCTCAACTCTGGTCACTCCCCATTCAAGACCCTCTCTGTTCTCAAATTAAATATAATTTTTGGCCACATGTGTAAGTATGTATCTATGTATATATACACACACACATACACATGCATCCAGATTTAATGGTAAGGCATTTGCCTAGCTTGTATGTAAGGCTCTGGGTTAAAGCCCTAGGATTATCAAAACCAAATACAAGGATTTTCTTTCAACTAAACATTTTTCTGGATATATAAGTGCTGAGCACTTGGGGACATAAAATGAACAAAACGTAGCATAAGTTTTATTCCAAAGGTGCTTAATGTCTAGCAGAGCACAGCAATAAACAGACAACTACACTGCAAGGGAAGTGTATATCAGTGAGGACGAAGAACTCTGGAGCCAAGATGCCTGCATTTGGATCCAGCTCTGCTATTTATAAACTACACAATCTTGAGCAAAGTTTTCATCTTCTTGATGATAATGAAAAAGTCTGCTTTATAAGGTTGTTAAAGTGACATCTGAGTCGATAGTGTAGGATCAACAGTTAAAAGTATGAACTTTATTTTTAAAGAGATAGAAAAGGAAGACATGATGATATAATGCTCCAAACAGTAGAAAAAACATGTGAAAACTCAAGCAAGGACAAAACCCAGTTGCTGAGGAGACAAAAGTGATTTGAGAAGAAAGTGCAGAAAAGCAAGATGTGACCTAGGTGATTAATCACTGGCACTGTACATGTGTGCATGCATGCATGCATGCATTCATATGAGTGCACGCGCACACACACACACACACACATCTAAAGAGTGAAAAAAGGGGGGTTGTTTGTTAACATTGACTCATTATTTTCTGTGTGTACGTGTTGTGTTCCTGACTATACATATGTTATGTGCACAACATGCATGCAGGAGCCTGTGGAAGGCAGAAGGGAGTATCAGATCTGGAATTGGAGTTCTAGATAATTGTGAGCTACCATATGGATGCTGGAAACTGAACCTGGGTTTCCTGCAAGAGCAGTCACTACTCTTAACTTCTGAGTCATCTCTTCAGCTCTTTTATTTTTGTTTTTTGTCTTAAAAATAATAGTGGGCTGGGAACTTATCTCAGTGGTAGAATGCTTACCTAGCATGTGTGAGGCTCAAAGCTCAATTTTTAGCATGGTGTTATGGGAGTAGATGACATGGGATACATTAACACAGAAATAATACTAATACTATTTATTGCTTGAATTAAGTGACAGGCTTTTTCTTTTTCAAGGATGAGTAAGAGGCTAACAAGATGGTTTGGCAAGTAAAGCCACTTGCTACCATGCCTGACAGCTTTAGTTTGATTCCCAGATCTACATGGTAGAAAGAACTGACTCCAGCAAGTTGCCCTCTGACCTTGACACACACACATATAAACAGATACATAAATAACAAAATACCAAGGACTCCATACTCTACAATAAGAAATCCCTGTACTTCCAAGTTCATTGGAGTTCTATTCACAAAAGTAAAAAAGTGGAACCAGATTTCCATAATGAATTGGTAATTGAAATGTGGTACATAACGAAATTTTATTCTGAAGTAAAGAATGAACTCTGCAGGAAAATGGATGAAACTAGAAAATACACTGACTGAGGTAACAATGGCCCAGAAAAACAAGCACTACTTATTCGCTCTCGTATGTGGATCTTAGCTACACATTTTTATAGTAGTAGTATGATCTAACACTACTGTGTACTAGTTAAAAGGCAAAAAATTCAAAGGGGTCATTAGAGGGAGGGAGTGGGAATGGAACACATTGAGCACAATATAGAAAGGGGAAAATACTAGGAGAATAAAGGTGTGCCAGGGAGCTAAGTGGAAGGATAGCAAGAGAAGGGGCAACTAAAACTATGGATAGATAAAAAGCCATATAGAAATCTACTTTAAAGCTGGGCAGGGTGGCGCATGCCTTTAATCCCAGAATTTGGGAGGCAGAGGCAGGCGAATTTCTGAGTTCAAGGCCAGCCTGGTCTACAGAGTTCCAGGACAGCCAGGGCTATACAGAGAAACCCTGTCTCAGGAAAAAAAAATGTATAAGCTCGTTGAAAAACAATATTGAATGGAGGTACCCTCCAGCGGTATATAATATTCCTCCCAGAAACCAGAGGTGATTAAATGAAAATCCTAGTGCCAGGTATAACACATCTCCTTATTAGACTTTGGCCAGTTAAGTCCCAGATGTTTCTGAAACAATACAGGATACTGTCAATACTCTTGGTTAGCCATCAGAACAGACCTAACTACAATTTTCAAAGCACATACTATCTAATATATATGAAGATTAAAAGATTATATTGTACCCCATAAGTATATATAAGTATTATGGCCTTTTTTTATTTTTAAAAGACACAATAAGAACTGGAGAAATGTCTCAAGTTAGAAAGGACCTGACTTTATTCTACAGACTAACACTTTTTTAAAAACCCAGGTGTGCTTGTAATTTCAGCACTAAAGAGGCAGAGATAGGCACATGCTCTGCATTGGATGGCCAACTAATCTACCCTATCTGCTGAGATCCCAACTGATGAAAGACTGTCTCAAAAACAAGGGAGATGATTCCTATGGAATAACATCTAAAGCTATCCTCTGGGCTTCATACACATGCATGTGTGCAGACACACGGACACACACATGCACATATGATATATTTGAAGTTAGTTCTGGCATATGTTTCTCACTTAAAAAAGGAAAGAATAGCACTATAAAAGTTCAATTTAATATTGATCCTTTCATAAGGGACTATGACAGGATGCGACCATATTTTCTTTTTTAAAAAGAGACAAACAAATGACTTCTTTTTTTCCCCAAGATTTATTTTATTTTTAAATGATGTTTATGTGTATATTTGTGTGTGGATATGTGCATGTGAATGTGGGTGCCTTCAGAGACCAGAAGAGGGTATCGGGTCTGAGGAACTAGAGTTACAGGTGGTAATAAGCTGTCTGATGTGGTTGCTGGGAAACAAACTGTGGTCCTCTGTACTTGCTTTTAATTGAGCCATCTCTCTGCCCATGATCCACATTTTCTAAGTGAAATATCTAATCAGGCATAGTAGCTCACATAGTTAATTCCAGCACATAGGAGATTATGGCAAAAGAATTCCTGTGAGTTCAAGACCAACCTCAATTATAGAGTGATCTCTCTCAAAACTAAATTACATTATTTAATTATACAGTCATCATGTTATTTTATCCCAAGGTCACCTGCTGGGTATCTATCATGAACAGACATGTTACATTCTATATACTTTGATTTACAGTCAGGCACATCAAGTGAGTGATTGCAATATGCTGAAAAGGAATGGGAGAAAGATCTAAAGCATCAATAGAGAAGACAACTGTTGGTAAAGATAAAATAGACCCTGAGAATAAAGAACACCGTACCAACCAGAACATTTTTTAATTCCAAAGATCTTGTTTAAACATGAAATTTGTGGTTGAAGAGATGGCTCAGTGGTTAAGAGCACTTGCTGCTTTTCCATAGGAGCCAGATTTCATTCTCAGCACCCACATGGCAGCTAACCAATGCCAGTTCCAGAGGTTCAAAGCCCTCTTCTAGCCTGTGCAGATACGTAGTATAAAAATATAGTCAAAACACCCATACACATACTTACATAAATAAACAGTAAAAAATATATCTGTTATAAGAAATCCTGTAGTAGGGAAGGTACAGGGCATGATAACTAAATGATGCCACCAAGAACTCTTGACTCCTTCTACCTCTGATCTGATATCTTCAGGAAATGTTTTATCCCCTGTGTTTATAGGACAACTGTCAACAGCAACAGGGGCCTCATATTTTCTTGGTCTTGAAAATGAAGAGGGCTGGGGAGATGGCTCAGTGGGGAAGAGCACCCAACTGCTCTTCCAAAGGTGCAGAGTTCAAATCCCAGCAACCACATGGTGGCTCANAACCATCCNTAACAAGATCTGACTCCCTCTTCTGGGGTGTCTGANGACAGCTACAGTGTACTCATAATAAATAAATAAATAAATAAATAAATAAATAAATAAATCTTTAAAAAAAAAATAAATAAATAAATAAATAAATAAATAAATAAATCTTTAAAAAAAAAAAAAAGAAAGAAAGAAAGAAAATGAAGAGAAAGAAGAACCATTTTCCCCAGAAATAGCCTGTCTCCTTCATCTCAATCTGACTGGGACAAGTAACAATTTACAAGGGAATGTAACTGATTGGCTTAGACTAACTAAAACCTAACCCTGGAGTGGGTAATGATTCATCTCCAAGGGCCCTATATTTGTTAGAAATGGAGACAGATGATGGGCAGCTAACAGAGTTGATAACAAAGAATAAGGAAACTCCAAGCACATGGATAAACATATGAAAACCACAGATGGAAGGATAGGAAATAAGAAACAGCTTAGTTCAGCTGGAGTGATGGGAAATGTAAGATTGGACACATTCTGCCCTCTTTTTTTTGAGTCTGGCCTTTATTTCATAAGACAAAATGAAGTTAACTGATTTTTTTTTCTTAAGTAGAAAAGATACTACAATTATGCTTTCTAGGAGTATTACTGTGGAAGTATTATCAAGAATAGTCAAGGGCTGGAGAGATAGCTCAGTGATTAAGTGTATGTAGGTAGCTCTCACTCACCTGTAGCTCTAGCTCCAGCGGAATCTCACACCTCTGGCCTATAGAGGTACCTGCACTCATGTGCACATATTCCCGCTCCCATCCCCCCCTCATATAATTAAAATAACAAAAATAAGTTAAAAATACAAAAATAGCCAGAGATAGGTGGGGAGAGTAGGGGAAAATGGCCCAGCCTTAGCTGGTGGCTATTCAACAAGTTTGACTGGTAAGGAGAGAAATGGAAAAGAATAGGACAGGATTTAAAATCCACACTTGGATTTCTAAAAACCTAGGCAAGACAATTCTACTTTTTTTGTTGTTGTTTTGTTGAGACAATCTCACTATGTAGCCTTAGCTGGCCAGGAACTCACTGCCTGTCTCTGCCTCCTGAGTGCTGGAATTAAAGGTGTATACCACAACATCCAGCACTATTTTTTTTTTAAATGTGTGTGTGCATCCCTGCATGTTACAATACATGTTTAAGTCGGAGGACAGCTGTGGGAATCAGTTCTCTTCTTCCACTTTGAGTGAGGATCTCAGGGCTTAGACTCAAAGCCATCACATCAGGCTTGGCAAGGGTCTTTACCTGCTAAGCCATCTTTCTGGTCCTTATTTCTTTTATAACAAGAGAGAAATTAACCTTCAAAGAAATCAGGTAACTTACTTGAGATGCCAAAGTGATTAGAGCCTGGTACAGTGGTGTTTATCTATAGTCTCAGCTGCTGGGGAGGCTAAAACACTAAGATCACTTGTGCCTGTGAGTTCAAGAACAGCCTGGGTAACATAGTGTGATGCCATCAAAAAGAAAACAAAATCAAAAGACTATAAACAGCAGTCAGACTGTAAAGAGAGGTTTGATGCCCAAAGTCAGTTGTTTTAAAAAAAAAAAAAAAAAAAGCATAAATACACATAAAAATGTATGTTTGTTTTTTTTAAAAAAATGTTTCACAAATAAGCCTGATATAGTGGCTTGCACCTAGTCACATAGTACTTGGGAAGCTGAGGTAGGGGTACTTCATTAGCTAAAGGATAGATGGGCTATGCTCAGAGTTCCAGGCCAGCCTGGGGTACATAGGAAGACGCTAGCTCAGAACAAAATGTGTATAAAGCCAGGACTGCCATATCATTCTGTCAACATCATCACAATTCTCTTACTCACCAGGCTAGAAACTCTTGAAAAACTCACAGTAAAAAAACAAATAAACAAACCAACAAACAAAAACCCAAAAAACCAAGACAGCTAAAATGCTCAATAAAACTAGAATGTAAGAAAACTATCTCAATATAACAAATGCCATACACAAAAACTTGTGCTAACTCGAGACCCTGTCTTGTCTGTTTCCTTTTCTCTCTTCCTGTGTGTGTGTGTGTGTGTGTGAGAGAGAGAGAGAGAGAGAGAGAGAGAGAGAGAGAGACAGACAGACAGACAGACAGACAGACAGACAGACACTGGTAAAAGACTAAAAACTTTCCCTCTAGCCGGGCGGTGGTGGCACACACCTTTAATCCCAGCACTTGGGAGGCAGAGGCAGGCGGATTTCTGAGTTCGAGGCCAGCCTGCTCTACAGAGTGAGTTCCAGGACAGCCAGGGCTAAACAGAGAAACCTTGTCTCAACACCCCCCCCCCCAAAAAAAAAAAGCCTTTCCCTCTAAGATCTACAACATTAGACTTAACCAGAATCCACTTAAGTGGGAAGGAGAGACATGACTCCTACAGCTGTACAAGAGCACTGGCACACATGTGCACTCACAATCTTATACACACAATCATACATACATACAATAAAGAAGTACAAAAAGGTTAATACTACCCAAAGCAATTTTCATTATTTAATAGAACAAAATCCCAATAGTTCTTATTAGGGAAATCTTTTAAAATTTCTATGGCATCTCAAAGGATCTCACTGCAAAACAATCATTAAAAAGTGCAGAGGTCTCTCATGTCCTTTGATTTCAAATCTTAATGACAAAGTAGTTATTAAAATAGCCTGGTGCCAATACAAAGAGACTTACAGAGAGCCCCAAACAAAACCTAGCACTTATGGTTCAATGATTATTGTATTTTGTTCCTCGCTCCCTCCATCCTCCTTCTTCCTAGTACATGCTAAGCATACTCACTACTACTATACTATATACCTCATTCCTCAAATGATTTCCATTAAGGGGCCAAAGTCATTGAATCGGACAGTATTTTTAAACGAATAGTACTCGGAAAACTTATACTTAAAAAGATAAATAGAGTATCTACAACTATAAAACTCTTAATGGAAAACAAAAGGAGAAAACCTTTATGACACGGAATTTGGCAACGATTTCCACATGACACCAAAAGTACAAACAACAAAAAGAAAAATGAGGGGCTGGAGAGATGGCTCAGCAGTTAAGAGCACTGACTGCCCTTCCAGAGGTCATGAGTTCAAATCCCAGCAACCACATGGTGGCTCACAACCATCTGTAATGAGATCTGATGCCCTTTTCTGGTATGTCTGAAGACAGCTACAGTGTACTTATATATAATAAATAAATAAATAATTTTTTAAAAAAAGAATGAGGTAAACAGGACTTCATCATAGTTAAAAACTTTTTGATAGACTAGAGGTGTAGCTTTAGTTGTGGCTGAAGTTGGGATTTTGTCCCAACATGACAGAAAAAAAAAATTTTTTTAAGTTCTTGATGGGTGTGGTGGTACATGCCTGCAATCCTACAGCTTGGGTTACAGAAAGAAGGCCCCTAGTTCAAAGGCCAACCTGACCACATGGTAAGACCTGGTCTCAAAAAACCAGCAAATAAGAAATTTTTTCCTATCAAAGGAAGAAAAGGCAGCATAGATAAGTAGAAAACATTTGTATTGTGTTGTAGGTGTTAAGCCTGAACTGAATTTGAATTCAATCTCTCCCATATCCCCAGCTACAAGATGAAAGGAGAAACAACTCCTCCCAGGTTGTTCTTTGACCTCCACAAGCACCCACACACATGTGCATGCACACACAAAATATAATTTTACAAAATCACATGTCTGATAGGAGATCAATATTCAGAAAAACCAAAGAACTCCTACAACTCAACAACCAAAAACCAAACAGAACTTTTAATTTAAGAAACAGGTAAAGGGGGCTGGAGAGATGGCTCAGCAGTTAAGAGCACTGACTGCTCTTCCGAAGGTCCTGAGTTCAATTTCCAGCAACCACATGGTGGCTCACAACCATCTGTAAATAGATCTGGCGCCCTCTTCTGGAGTGTCTGAAGACAGTACTTACATATAATGAATAAATCGTTTTTTTAAAAAAAAACAAAAAACAAAAAAACAGGCAAAGGAGTTGGGCATGGTAGTCTATGCATATAATTCCAGAACTAGGAAAGTTAAACATTTTGATGCTAGCCTGTGCCTCAAGACTCCTCAAAAAACCCCAAAGGGACAGATGAGGAACAAAATGCCAATAAATACAGGAAGATATTCATTACCAACCACTAAGTAAATGTATGTTAAAACACAATGAGAACCACATATACTCTTTAGAATGACTTATAAAAGGAGGAGAACCCTTCACACCTCAGAACACAATCTTTGTGCATTACTGGTGGGAATATAAACTTCCTTTGGCTTGATAAATACCCAAACTAAAGAGATGTCTTGAACAGGTCATTTTAACCATGTTCACAACAGCATTTTACATAGTAGTCAAAAAAGGTAGAGGCAACTCAGGTGTCTGAGTTTCTACCTAGTCAAGGTCATAGATACAGTAGAATAACAGATTTCAGTTGCTGAAGTTAACCATGTTACTGTTTAAAGTGTAGAAATCTTTCTCAGTTTGGATGAAAGAATTCAATTCTTCAAATGAGGGTGTGTCACTTTGTCTGAGAAACAAAGCATGCATGGAACCTTCAGTTCAAGTCTCAGCACAGGGGAAAATGAATTCTGATTATGTGGCCAGCAACAACATAATCTGCTGCACAAGCTGGTAAACCTGAGTTCCATCCCTGAGAACCCACATAGTAAAAGGAGAGAATCAGCTACTATAATAGTCCTCTGACTTTCACCTGTGATCTTCGGCTACATGCATGTATATGCAGTAACAAAAAATAAAATCTAGTAAAAATAACTTTTTTTTTTTTAGGGCCGCAGAGATGGCTCAGTGGTTAAGAGCCATCTTAACCAAGAGCCTCTTCCAAAGGATCTGAGTTTGATCGCCAGCATCCTTATCAGGTGATTCTGCCTGTCTGTGACTTTAAGTTCCAGAGCATCTAACCTCCAAAACTCCACAAGCATCTGTACTCATATGAACACACAGAGATAATTAGACACACACACACACACCAAAGCAAAAAAAAAAAAAAATATACAAAAAAAAAAACAAAAAAATGGGGGTGGGGGAGATAATTAAGAGCTTAAAGGCGGGTGCGGGGGGGGGGGGAAGAGGTTAAAGGCACAGACTTCTCCTCCAGAGGTTCAATTCCCAGCACCCACATGGCAGCTCACAACATTCTGTAACTCGAAGACCTGACACCCTCACACAGACATATATGTAGGCAAAACACCAATTCACAAAAAGTAAAAATAAATAAATTACATACACACACACACAATTTAAAAACTAATTCACCAGATAGCAATGGAAATGATTCTACACCGGTGTAAACACAGTGTAAACAGGTACAGAACTGTACAATTTTCAACAGTTAAGATAGTAAATTTTATTACTTATATCTTACCTCAGACATACACGTACCTGCTAGGTAATCCTTCTCACTGACTTTACCTTTACCTTACTTTACCAGAGTAAATCCCTGGATTTGATTTCCAGCACTACAGAAAAATATTTTGAGATAAACTTTGCTGTGTGTGGTTGCACAAATCTGTAATCTGGGAAGCAGAGGAACGATCCTAGTATAAGACATCATCTCTGAGTCAGGTAATAAAATGACTAGCTACTGTCTACTGTCTTCTTCTTCTTTTTATTGGTTTTTTGAGACACGGTTTCTCTGTATAGCCCTGGATGTCCTGGAACTCACTCTGTAGACCAGGCTGGCCTTGAACTCAGAAATCTGCCTGCCTCTGCCTCCCGAGTGCTGGGATTAAAGGCGTGTGCCACCACACCCGGCTAGCTACTGTCTTCTTAGCTCATTTTATTCTTGCTTTATTTTAACTCAACCTGTGGATGACAGCTTATAATAAGCACCTTTAAAGGTTTGTTATAACTTGCACAAAAGACAAATCCAAATTTCAATTTATCATTCAAATCCTTCTACAGAGACAGCCTCCTAGCTAACTAATGTCCCCCATGTAAAATCTCCTCCTGAGAGGAGAAACTCTTGCTCCTTTTGTCTCCCTTTATCCCCTTCCCTAGCACTAAACTCTAATTTATACACTTGCTTTTTTTCAACCCCACCCTCCCACCCTAGTCACAAAGTAACTGCTCCAATCTCTCTGTAAATATAAACACGCATTGGCCAGTTGACATTCCAAGTGTCCCAGGAAGTTATCAAACTCCCAAGGCCCGGTTATAACTCCTCTACCCTGACCTCCCACCGCATTCTCTGTATTAGAACTCACTAGATTGGCTTCTAGACTCATGTTGAGTGCATCTTTTTCCAATAAGAACCTTGAGGTTTGCCTACTATATATTACATTTCTTGACTCCCACCCCCTAGGTCTGGAATAATGAAAACACAGAGCAGACCTTCAATAAGTGTACATAATCTGAGTCCTGTAACTAAAATATGAAAACATAATCACTTGATTCTGTTGTATTTCTGAAAGTTGACCTGCGACACATTATATACAAAATCCTGAAGCCCAAATAAAGGAGAGAAGGGGACTAGGCAGCATAACCTGGAAAACCACTGTGTTTTAAATCCTAAGGTTAGAGTCAGATACAAAGAACTTGAGACGCTAATGGTAATCATGTTGGGACACAGAACACTAATAGGAGTTAGGTTTTACAGAACGAATGAACCCATGTAAGAGTGAGCCAGGCTATAATTTGATGAAAATCTAGTTATGGACCTAAGAAAACTTCAAGTGAAATGTTTGTTACTAAATTGTATTAAATATGGTGTTTGGTGGGGTGGCCTCTTTAGCCGTTATTTTGAGGTAGCTGCAAGGTTCAGAGATTCTTTCTTTCTGCTTCCAACTTTACTGTGCAAAGGCCTAGGGATTGAGCTGAACAGCGGTGGTAAGCAACCCACAAACAGTAGTGCAGGAGTGGAGTGGAAAGAGCTCTTCCTCACCTGCAGAAGCCGAGGTCCTCGTTTAGGTCTCACCCCTCCCCAGCTAAAGCAAGACCCACGGAATCGCACCTTTCCGCGTCCATTCCCCCCACTTTAGAACACGCCAAATCTCTAAAGGTTTTTCTGACTCCCAAATTCCAAGACCAGTCGAATCACAGCTGCTATGAGGGATGTACGGTTCCTATAACTTCAAGTCTTTCTTCCAGACTTACAAAGACAATGTGAGTAATAGGTGAGCCATAGACGCTACGCAGAGACAAAAGATAACGTCTGCTGGAATAGCTAATTTATCTGCAAAACAAACAAACAAACAAACAAACAAAAAAACGCTTTTTCCCTGCTCCATCACAGTAAGATGCTTGAGCCGAGGGAGCAGTGCCCTGGGCAAGAAAGCCGAGACTGCTCTGCAAATTAGGCCTACTCCAGAGGACTGATTATGCGTGCGGGGATGGGAGAGGCGCTGTGGTGGCTCAAAACGGATACGACACTCCTCGGAGTTTCTCCGAAGACGGCGAGAAAGTTCTCACCCTGGAGTGTGAGCGAGAGGGAGAGTGTGAGTGCGCCGAAGGGAGTAAACAGCAGAGCAGGAGGGAAGGCAGACACGCCTTTCGCCAAGCCCTCCGGGGAGCTAGCTCAGCCTCCGCGGCTCCAGCCGACGCTCCGCTCCGCTCGGTATTGTCTCCCCCACCTACCTGTCAAAGCTCAGGGCCAGTCTCTCACCCCGGGGCGATTTCACTTCGGCCGCCGGGAGTGGTCCTCCCCAGGCCTGCTCCTCCTCCCCCAGCTCCGGCCCTCCCCGCGGCCTCACGCCCACCCCGCCGCCCGTAAACAGGAGTCCGCGCCGGGAGTGGGTTCCTGAGCGCAGGGTGCGGCGGGTCCCGCCCCTCGCAGCCCGGCGCTGGGAGCCCGTCCCGGCGGCCACCCGGGCGGGGGTGGGGGAGCCGCGCGCCCTCCGGCCCTGAGCGCCGCGCCTCGGTCACGGCCCGCTCGGCGGCGCGCTGTCCGGCCCGCCCCTCAGGGCGCGGGGACCGGGGGGCCCCCGTCCCGCGCCGGCGCGCTGGGCCCTAGACGGCCGGCTGGCCGGCGCCTCGGCAACCCCGCGGCGTCCGGGCCTCGGCCGAGGCGCCGCCACGCCCAACCACCGCCCCTGCCGGCAGCCGGACGTCCCGGGCCGCGCGGGGACGGCGAGACGGCTCCTCAAGCCTCGGACGCCGAGGGACACTCACCTCGGAGGCTCCTCCCGCCGCGACTGCTGCTGGGACCGCTGCCGTCGCCTCCGCCGCCGCCGCCCCCAGCGCCGCCGTCCGCACTGGCGCCAGCCCCCGCGGCCATTCTCCTCCAGCCGCCGCCGCCGCCGCCGCCGCCGCCCTCCCCTCTCCTGTCAGTGGCTTAGGCTCCGGGACCACTCCAGGTTCCCCCCGTCGCCATTTTGACTCCGACAGGGAGCAGGAGGGGCTCGCCTAGCACCGCCCTGGCGCGCCTGCGCCGCTCTGCGGAGCCGGACGGCCCCGCCCGCCCCCGCTGTCGGCTCGCCCGCGTCACGTGACCCGACGTCGGCGCGCCGGCTCGGGGGAGGAGGGGCGTGCTAGGGAGGCGCGTTCCCAGGGGCTCAGGCCAAGAGGCGAGTGCGCGCGCATTCTTTTGGCTCTGTCTGCCGGAGGGAGGTGCGAAGGGGCGCCGGGTACTTGTTGCAGCATCCTGCACAGCTCCGGGAATTGTAGCGTGTTATTCTTTGTATCTAAATGGGATAATCATCGTTACGCAGGGGAAGGCCAGTTCCACTGTTTCGTTTCCTCTGGGCAGCCGCCACCCACCGGGTGTTGGCATAAAATGCTTGCCTCATAAAGAACTGCGATCCGGAGGAAAATTCCTTCCTGGCCGACTTGCGTTTCGGTGGCTTCGTTTTTGTTAAGAATTTCCAAAACTATTTTGTCTTCTCGGTACTTTTATAGGTAGTACTTTGCTAGTTACCTAGTATTTGAGAAAAAAAAGATACTGAAAAGTTTCAACAACAAAGAACTAAGCTGATGGAATTCACAGTGCCCCCCATGGGAGAGCCAGATCTCTTCCATAAACAGCCCTTGTTTGTGATTTTTGCCATAATTACAGCGAGGCAGTAACAAAAACGGCTTACATTTATGTAGTGCCCTACAGTTTTCAAAACACAGTTAAATACACGGTTTCTGAGTGAATGCCAAAACCGCCCTTTGAGGTAGTTGGGACCGGCGTTATTATCACTGTTTTACAGCTAGGGAAGCGGGCAAGCCAAGACAAGAATCCAGGCTGTGTCCTTCAGGAATTTGCGTTTTCCGTCTTTCCCCAGTCTTTCCTGTTAACTTTCTTTCTTTCTTTCTTTCTTTCTTTCTTTCTTTCTTTCTTTCTTTCTTTCTTTCTTTCTTTCTTTCTTTCTTTCT
>NC_034596.1:97098448-97099614 GCF_900095145.1 Mus pahari
CAGACGGGTGCTCTTACCCACTGAGCCATCTCACCAGCCCCCCCCCTTTTTTTTTGATGATGTTAATTTTTTAAGTGTGTGAATGTTTTGCCTGAATGTATGTGCGCCGCTTGCGTGCCCACGGATTCCCTGAACTAGAGTCACAGATGGTGGTATAGTCACTATGTGGGTGCTGGGAATCGAGCCCAGGCCCTCTGCAAAAGCAACAAGTGCGCTAAATCACTGTTGCATGTTTTGGGCTTCTTTATGGTCATTTTAAAAATGACCTCTGAATAAAAAGCTCCTGTCCTTAGTTCCTCAATAAGTTGACTCGATTTAACCTAATCAATTAAAGATTTAACCAGCCCTTAGCACATATTTACTTTCTCAATAGATTCGGAGGGAGGAGGGGGCAAGTATCTGTATTGAGACCTATGTAGCCCAGGCTAAACTTTGGCTTGCTGAAATTGACCTTGAACTCCTGCTCCTAGTTCCACCTAGAGCGCTGGGATTACAAGACCCACCAATCCATTTGCTTGATGATCGACTTCGTTCAGTTGACTATGTGCAACATTTCTGATATATGGGTCATGATGGTCAAGTTAGAGTTGGTGGAACTCTGTCCAATAAATGCACCCTTTTCCAGTTCTCTGCGAGGTGGATCTGAAATTTGCTTTTGAGGTTCCATGCCCTTGGCTCTCTATGAATAAACACTGTGTTTTGCAAGTCTTTTTTTTTTTTTCTTCTTCTTCTTTTTTTTTCCCGGTTGGTATATTGTGTTTAGGCTTAGGTAAGTTTCAAAGGATAAGAGCAATGAAATTTTGTCGTGGGTTTGGCTTCTGTGGGTTTTTTTTTTTCTTCCTGTTTTGTGGTAAAAGGGGTTCCAGTCCTTTTTGTTTTTGTTTTGTTTTGTTTTTTCGAGACAGGGTTTCTCTGTATAGCCCTGGCTGTCCTGGAACTCACTTTGTAGACCAGGCTGGTCTCGAACTCAGAAATCTACCTGCCTCTGCCTCCTGTATGCTGGGATTAAAGGTGTGCGCCACCACGCCTGGCCAGCCCTTTTTCTTTTGCTTTTGCTTTTGCTTTTGCTTTTGCTTTTGCTTTTGCTTTTGCTTTTCTTTTTTTTTTTTTAATTGAATATGTGGTGTGTGTGTGTGTGTGTGTGTGTGTGTGTGTGTGTGTGTGTG
>NC_034596.1:97099625-97101746 GCF_900095145.1 Mus pahari
TTTTTTTTAATTGAATATGTGGTGTGTGTGTGTGTGTGTGTGTGTGTGTGTGTGTGTGTGTGTGTGGTTGTGCAGGAGTCTGTCTTACCCTTTCCCTTTGAGGTGAGGTCTCTTTTTATTTCTGTCCAGTTGGCCTGTGAGCTCTCTGTCTCCCATCTCTCCAAAGTAGCACCGAGATTACAGATGAAGAGACTGTGTGCAGCTTTCCACGGGTTCTGGAGATTTCATTCAATTGCATGGCAAGCACCATAACCCCTATCTTCCTAGTTTCTGTCTGTAAAAGAAAATTTGAGCTTTCTTGTTTCAGTGATTTAGTATTCAGTTAAAGGGCATAAATTGTTTCTGTCAGCTTCTAATAAAAGAACTGTTATTTCTTTGAATATTTTCCTGACTTTTTTTGAACATTTTTAAGTATATTGTATTTTCCTTATTGAATTATTAACTGTTTTCTTTAAAAAAGGAGCTCCTCTTGGATTTGTTAGTTTACCGTTTCCTCTTGCAGCATGTATGCTGCCCCTATTCTAAATCCTGAAGGTCTGTCAATCATAGCAGAAACTGTAACTATTGTTCAAAAAAGGATTCTGTTTGTTCCAGTTCTCCTTCCTCCTTCCAGAGCCACCTATAAGGTGGCTGCCATCTCCTATGAGATGTTATAGCTGTCCTCAGATCTCTGAGAAAGCCTGAGAGAACCAAAAGGAGGACCCAGAAGTTCACCCTGCTGACCGATATGTCAGAGTTAAGGACAACTGACAGAAACTCAGAGGTAATGACAACAGAATGTGTGAAGATCCAAGGGACAGACTCTGATGCTCAACATTTGGTTATGAAACAACAAGAGAACTGGGTACATGCTGCCTATTGGTTTCTGAAAGCTCCTGACTCACAGCATCAAGAAGCTGGCCGAGCTCCTGATGTACATCGAATCTCACCATGCTGGGATTACTAGCAGTGTTTCCTTCAAGAACTCAAAACCATAGGAAAAGCAGCACAACTGGCCATCGGAGTCACCAAACCTGAGACCATGCTGTGCAACAACAGCAGCAATAACAAAAATTAAAAGGGTTTCATTTGCACCGAGATAACCCCCCAAAAGCCGTCACAAAGGGGAGAGGAATTCCCCTAGAGCTGATGAGTGTCATCTACTGGCTGCACAGTTGTGAGCAATAGATAAATGGTGAATGGAAAAAAGTTTTGAGGGCAACTGCTCCATCTATTTGAAGCTGGTGGGTCATTCTTCGTGCCAACCTCCTAGGCCCCTCTACACTGTAGCTCTAGTCTATAACTGCATGGTCTCTACAGTCAGGCCCCCCACCACTATTTCCCACAACTTCAGCTTTGTCTATATCCATCGAACAACACTCATTAGGGGATGGAGAGATGGTTCCACAGTTAGGAGCACTGGCTGCTTTTTCAGAGGACCCAGGCTTGATTCACAGTGTTCATGTTGCAACCCACAACTAGCTGTAACTCCAGTTTCAGAATATCCAACACCATCTTCCAGCCCCTGGCAGCATTAGGCATGCATGTGGTGTGCAAACATATTCAAACAACATCTATACACATACAACTTTTAAAATCTTTAAAATGAGCTGTCACTAACTTGCTTTTACTGAACCATAAACATAGGAAAAGGACTTATTTCAGAGTTTCTAACAGCAATCTTTGTTTGCATGGAATCTGACCTGCTGTTTAGCACAGTTCAGCAGAAGTTTGTGGCTACTTGCCTCCTGATAGCTAGGAAGCAGTGACGGGAGAGACTGGGGACCTGGGGTAACCTTCAAAGGTAAGCTCCCAGTGACCTTCCTCCTCCAGTATGGCCTACTTCCTAAACTTTCCATCAGTTCCCAGACTAGCATCCCCATTAGAGACCAACTGTTGAAAACATGAGCCTATGGTGTGTACAGTTCATACTTCAGTGAAAACATAGAGTCCAAGGTAGATAAGCATGTGACACTGTCCTGTCAATCAGAACCTTTCCTTAAAATTTTTTCCAAAGGAAGTATTTCCCCTTGCTAGATTTCTCTGCAATCATGACCTTAAAAGACTACATTGGGCTGGTGAGATGGCTCAGTGGGTAAGAGCACCCGACTGCTCTTCCAAAGGTCCGGAGTTCAAATCCCA
>NC_034596.1:97102366-97106025 GCF_900095145.1 Mus pahari
AGGCCAGCCTGGTCTACAAAGTGAGTTCCAGGACAGCCAGGGCTATACAGAGAAACCCTGTCTCGAAAAAACAAAACAAAAACAAACAAAAAAACCACAAAAACAAAACAAACAAACAAAAAAAGCAAGGGGCTTCTGTTATTTGCAACCAGAGATCTGGATTCATAGCCAGTCCCCCCTCCTCCTCCTCCTTCTTCTCCACAGAGTTCCACATGGTTACAAAAGATGAAAACCTGAGACATTTACATCCATGAATTCTAGTTTCTGTCACTCAAGTATCTTGGGTTTCTTTTTCATTTTTATTGTGTTTATTGTATTTTAAGGGTTTTGTATGTGTTGTGTGTGTATATACATATGGATGTGGGTATATGCATACCAGTGTGCATATGGAGGATCAGCAGACAACCTGAGGGAATCAGTTGTCTCCCTCTACAGTGTGGGCCCTGAGGGTGGAGCTTCCGGTCAGGTTTGACTAGAAGTACTTTTACTGGTTGAGCACCTCACCAGCTCAAACTCTAATCGTATTTTCTTCCCAGTGTACTTGCTTTTTTATTAGTCACAAGCCACAGAAGCCCCGCTTCAAGCGCCTTCCTGGAAGTGTACCATAGAAACAGGGTTTGGTTTTTGTTGTTTTTAAAGTCTCAGAGGCCAATTTTATTTCTTTCAATTGGTTTGCCTATGATACTGCTTCCACACATTTCTTCTAAAGTCCCTGGAGACCAAATGGTGAGAAGAGCTGAAGTATATTTGTCAAATTATAAAAGGCTAGAGAGATGGCTTGGCAGTTCAGAATACAGGCTGCTCTCCCAGCACCCATATAGCATCTCACAAACATCTGTAATTCCAGGTCCAGGGGATTGGATGGTGTCCTGTTCTGACCTTCATGAGCACCAAGTATACATATCATGCACATGCATACATATATGCAGGCAAAACTCACATACACATATCATGCACATGCATACATACATACATGTAGGCAAAACTCACATACACATATCATGCACATGCATACATACATGCAGGCAAAACTCACATACACATAAAAATAAGTGGCTAAATCTTTAGAATTGTTTAAATGTCCAGGACAGTAATTAATGTTATAATGCTTAATAAATTAATGTTTGTTAATTATTGCATTCATAAGTAATAAGATTAATAAAGTTTCTAGAAACTAATATTGGAGGATAGCTTAATTGAGTTGGGGAAGAAAAGATTGTTTTTTTGAGATAGGGTCACATGTACCCAAGGCTGGTCTCAGTCTCTGTGTAGCAAAGATGATCTTGATCCTGATTGTCCTGCTCGTATCTCCCAACTGCTGGAATTATAGGCCTGTGTTTTAATTTGAGGGATAAAACTAAACCAAACCAAAGTAAACCAACAAAATGTAAAGATAAGGACCATAGAACTTCAGAACGTAGTAGCATTTGTGTCCATAACCCCAAATTTAGTTGTGGAGGCAGGAGGATCAGGAACTCAGGAGTTCAAATCTAACCCCCAGGCTATAGTAAGTTGACGGCTAGTCTGAGCAACATGAGACCTTTTCTCAAAAACTAACAAGCAAGCAAGCAAACAAACAATTCGCCTGTAATCCCAGTCCTCAGAAGGCTGAGGCAGCAGGAGTATGAAGCCAGCCTAAGCTACATAGTGAACTCTTGTTTATACATAGTGATGTCTAGTTCCTCAAAATATATAAAAGAGTATGAAAAGACAAGACACATGATAGATAAAGATGTTTACAATTTATAGCCGGAAAAAGCTGAGACTATAGCTCAGTGGAGTAGTTCTCTAACGTGGGTAAAGACCCTGGAGGTGAGAGGCGAACAAACGAGGGGACTCAGACACACTAATGTAAAGGAAGTACCCATGCTAATACTGATGTCTCCGGCTGATTTAAGAAAACAAGACAAGACAGGCAAGTTGGGCAGGCAGGATGACTCAGTGGGTAAAGGTGATTGCCACCAAACCTGAAAAGCTGACTTCAATCTAAGAGCCCATATGGTAGAGAAAACTGACTCCCCATAAGTTGTCCTCTGTCTCTCATACATATACTAAGACACATGGAGTAACACACACACACAAAACACACAACACACACCACACCACACACACACCACACAACACACATACAACACGCACCACACACACACACACCACACTACACACACAACAGACACACACTACAACACACACACCACACACACCCACACATGAATAAAAGTAAATAAACATTAGAAAATAGCTCTAGCTGTGAGCTGAGTTCAAGGCCAACCTGAGCTACAATGAGACCTCTCAAATGAACAAATAAACAACAAACCCCAACAATATTTAGTGTGAGGTTTGATTAGGTTCTGAACTTAAATTTTTTTTTTTTCTGTACTGCTGGTGGGAGTGGAAATAGGAAAACCACCTAGGAAAGCAGTGTGGCTTTGCCTAGGAAGGATAAAACTCTTCTGTGCTGCCACACCACTAAGATAGACCAGGACACCCAACCCTCCCTACAGGGACTTAGCTGGTACTTAATTATCGTTAGGCAAAGTTTACTTGAAAACTATGCTAACTTCATATTAGGTCTCTGTCAAAGTTATTCTTTAATGTGCTTGTCCCTTTAAATGATTAAAGATGTTATAACCTAGCAGATTAGCCATTTAATTGGCAACTGTCAAGCCCTTCAGGCAGCAGCAGCAGTAGCTGCCCAGGAGGCTGACCAAGTAGCCCCAAATCAGAGAGGACTGGGAACCAAGTGTAACTTCTGCTGTTGGAGGCCATAGTCCCTGAGTCTAGGACAACAATGAACAAGATCACAGCTGCCCCCAAAGGTGTGTTGGGGCAGTAACAACTGCAACAGAGTATGGCAGCTCGCAGACACCTGCTTATTGGAGCAGCTTGTCATTGTGACCACTGTTTTACACCTTACTGCTGTTCACAGAAACTTCAGTCCAGCCAGAGATGCTGAGCGGAGACTTCTTTCTAGCCCCAGAAACTGTCACAACGGTCATGTCCTCCTATGTAATGACAGCTTTGTTTTGGGAAACTCCGCATTGTGGTGCTCTGAGACTTCACCCTGCTTTTGACAGCTTCAGGTAACCCTTGTGTGACCTTGTCTTCAAGGACTGCAGGTGTCCCCCTCCCCCTCAGCAGCTTCAGGCACCTCCTCTGTCCTTGACAGCTAGTGTTGTAGCCTTAGGTCTCAGGAAAGCCTTTCTGAATGGTTTCATCGCCTGCTTGTGGTGTAGAATGAGCAGAATGAGCTGGCTGCACCAAAGAGCAGAAACTTCTCCAGGCTGCCAGCTGCAGGCACAGCCCAAAGCAGCAGCTAGAGGGCAGCGGAAGAGTTCAGAGAGCAGCAGGGAGCTAACTCAGAAGGAGAAAACATGGGGATTGTGCAAGTGCTAAGAAGAAGAGATACCAAGGAGAGCTGGAGACTATGGAGAGGAAGGACTGCAGAGCCAGAAATTGCAGCAGGCAAAAGGATGCAAAAAGCCCGCTAGCCCAAGCTGCTGGAATTGTTGCAGGGTACTGCCCGGATACCTAGAGTGACTAAAAGCTGAGGGGCTGGGCACTGAAAGTTCAGAAATATAACTCTAGCTGCAATAAGTCTCCAACTTTGAGCCAGGCATGGTAGCACATGCCTTTAATCCCAGCACTTGGGAGGCAGA
>NC_034596.1:97106110-97145668 GCF_900095145.1 Mus pahari
AAAAAAAAAAAAAAAAAAAAAAAAAAAAAAAAAAATCTCCAACTTTGAAAGTCTAGAGCCAGGCATCGGTGGGTCCCAAAGCTTAGAGCTACCAACCTGTGGCCCATGGCTGGCACACAGAGACTCGGGCTGCCAGCCTGATTCCCACTGAATATAGCAAAAACAATGCTCAGCTGGTTGGTGATAGAAACATTGTACTGTTGGGTATAGAGACGTATCTTCACAGACGCCAGTAGATACAACTATCCAGCAAGCATTCATATAGTGAAAAACAGCAAGGATGGGCCCAAAGAACCATCAAGACCATGGATTTAGAGCTGGTGTTTTCACGGTGGGATGAACTTCGATGCCCTGTCAGTTTCTTTGCATGGCTGGTCATGGAGGTACAGCACTCAGGAAATTGAGGCAGTTCATGGTGCCTTAGCCTGTGCCCTGGCAGCTCTCACTACCCAGGTTACCTGTCTTTAGGCGAATTTTCAGAGACAAAGAAACAGTAAACAGCAGGGAAAGGAGAGTTACTCATCCTGTGACAGCCTCAGCAAGGGAACAAAAAGGCCCTGGGCACTTCAAGTCCATCTTTAGAGTCTTGACATGAGATGCAGCTTTAGAGGGGAGATGAGGGCTCCCTCTGGGCAAACAGTCCTGGTCAAAGTGTGGGCATGGCCACCAGCCTTGTTACAGCTGCTGTCTCCTTCTCAAGGTGGTCTGACAGGTGTCAGAACTGTGAGGGCTCTTCCACGCCTCCAGCCTCTCCCTTCTCCCAGCTTGAGCCTCCCAGTAAAATTCCAATCTCTCGGGGCTTATTGTTTCTATAGTCTGATACCCACACTGAAGAGCAAAAGCTCCTCTTTAGATATTTGGTAGCACAGAAGAAACACAAGTACCAGGCCAGTCCTAGGTATAGAGCTCCTCCTAGGACAGTTTCAGTTACATATCAATACACAGTCTCAAATAGGAAAAAAAAAATGTCTGGATGCAGTTCAGGAGAGATGATGAGTGTTGATCTTGAAATAAAAGGTAATCTATGAAAATGAAAACTGCTTTTATGTATATATATATATATATATATATATATATATATATATATATAATTTAAATTATAATTGAAATGTGTACCAAAGAAAAAGAATATGGAATATGGAATACCAAGATTGTCTTTTAAACTGCCCGAGGGCACTTCTGCCTTGAGATTCTTTGTAATAATGGACCACAGCTTCTCTTGGGTCTTTTTATATTACCATCGTGCCTGCAACTCCAAAGTGTGTTACTGATGCTACTGGTTACATAACTTGAATGCTCCCCACCCTTGCAACTGTCTGCCCTTCCTGCTCGCTTATCTGAGCCTCTCTGTCCTTGAGGTCTTGCCTTTGCAAAGACAGACGCCAACAGAGACAAAGGGAGGCACTTCATTCCTCAAAGACATTTGGTCCTTGAGCAGAAATTAAAGGTGCTTTTCTAGCAGCCACAGTTCAAGGTATTTGGACATGAGGCAGTACAGCATTAATGTCATTACATAATTTTCTCGAAGCCTAACATCAGCTTTTTAAGAGAATGAACACTTTTTTAAAAACTCACATTCAAAAAGAGGTGAGTGGGAGACGGAGTCTTTCATATTCACTGTATACGGAGCTACAGCTCTAATTATGCCCTTTTACGTAACTGCAGAAGGAAGGCCTTGCATGGTGGGTCACTGGGAGTACGCTGAATCCAGGCCCACTAAGCCCTTTATTGAAAATTGTAGAGGCCTAGGTTAACAGTGTGGGGCTTTTGTGACTTAGAGAAACTTAACTGAGGAAGGGTTGTTTGTCCCTGTAATTTGAACAACTGAAAGAGCTATCTCCCGGGGTGGGGGTGGGTGGCTTAATTGTGTTGTGGCTGAATTTGGAGGCAGACTTACTGACACTGTTAAAAAGTCATTTAAGTCTGTTGTTACAGAGAGAAACTTCAAAGTGCTTGATTCTCCCATCAGCTCTGCTGGGTCTCAAACTTCCCAGGATGGGGATGAACTAACTCAGCCAGGTTCTTCTGCATTAAGAACTTCCTTAGGTTCAGGGTGGTGTTTGTATTTTGTTTCTTTTTTGGTTGTTTATTTGCCTTTTAAAGACTGAATTCTACTGTATTGCCCTGAATGGCTCTGAATGCCTGGGCTCAAGCATCCTTCTACTTTATCCTCCTTATTAACTGGGAATGCGGGTGCAGGCTGCTGTTCCCAGCACCAGTGAGGAAGGAGAGCTGAATGGATATGGAGACTAAGAGGATCAAAATCAGCAGACGAGGGGCTGGAGAAAAGGCTCAGTGCTGGAGGGTACTTTTCCTGCAGAGGACACAAGTTCAGTTTCCAGTGCTCACCTCAAGAGGTTCCCAACTGCCTGTAACTCTAGCTCCAGGGGTCCGAGTCTCTCCCCCACACAGGTGCACATAGAAACAAATGCGTTTTAGAAAGACAGAAGCTATTACAGAGGAAGCGTGGATCTCTACCACCCTCACTGGCAACAGGAAACAAAACTGAGCATGCGCAGAACAAGTGAAGCATATGTAAATGACTCTTTGAAAGGTCACAAGATTCTAGAAACAGACCTCTAAGCCTTTGACCTTTCTTTCGAGCTGACCCAATTCCAATAGGAAAAGTGTTTTTCTCCCGTAATAAACTGTCTCTGTTTCTACCACTGCTTTACACATCCCTGAACCAATTCCTTTTTCCAGGACATAACCAGCCTCCACCTCTAAGCCAGATCTCATAGCTTGAGTCAGGCCACACTTCCCTGCCGCCCTCTCTAGGACAGAGTTAGAAGCTGGGCTGAGTGAGAAGGTGACAGCTCTCAGTTTACAGTACCTGGCTCCTCTGTGCTCCCTGTCACCTTTGCTATCTTGAACTAATAATCCAAGTGATGGAGAACGTCTGCCGCATTTCAAAGGTTACTAGGCTAGGCCAGCCTTTCCCTTTGTTCTGGGAATTCACCGGAGACTCACCATGAGGAACTCAGGGTGGTCTCTAGGCTGTTTTCTGAAGCGACTCCACTCTTCCATCCCTTTACTTTGCTCATGGTGGTCCATTTCTCTTTCTCCCTCTTCCTCCCTCTCCCTCAACTGAGGGAGGGGGCTATGCAGGGGCTATAACATACATGTCCCCTTCAAAACAAACAAACAAACACAAAAATAAAATGGCTGGCTTTCATGGCACCTGTCTCCAGGCTTCAAAGGGAAGCTGCTTATTCCCTTTAAGGCTTCATCAGGTTTAGACTTCTCCATGCATTGAATGGTTTCTAACACTCTTCTTCTACCTTGAGATGTGCTCATGGCCTTGAGAGCCTTTCATGATAATAAACTTTATTCCTGAAGAGAATGCATGTGTCAGTTTTCCTTTGCAGACAGGCCACTGAGGCCTTTTCTTTATCTTTACTACAAGAACCTGGAAATCCCAGAGGTGCCCTCTGGAGACTGAGTCAGTTTTCTCTAAGAGTGTAACCCCTGCTAAGCTGACCATGTGCCAGTAGAAGGCCACACATCCAAGACTATATGGGTAGCACAAAGCAGACTTGATGGGTTTTTAAAAAGACACAGAGTTGAGCAGGTAGGGAAATGGGGTGAATCTGAGAGGAGCAGAGAAGGGAAATATGCAAGACTGAAATACGTTGTACAAAATTCCCATAGAACTGACATACGTAAATAAGGAAAAGTAAAAAGTGGGAACTGGGGAGATAACTTGGTGCTTTCTGCCAAACCTAACCTTTTACCTGAGTCTTCATGACAGAAGAACAGAACAGACTCATGCAAGTTGTCCTCTGATCTCCATGCAGGGGCTATAAAATACATGTCCCCTTCAAAACAAACAAACTAACAAACACAAAAATAAAATGGCTGGATATCATGGCACCTGTCTGTAATTCCAGCATTCCAGAAACTAAAGAATCATGTGAGTGAGGCTAGCCTGGTCTACATAGCAAGACTCTTAGTACACACACACACATACATATATATCATATAATATATATATTTACATTTATTATATTATATACATTTAATATATTATATATTATCTATATAGATAACATATAAAATATATAATATATAAATACAATAGATAAAAATAAGATAAAAAAAGTATATAGTGGTGGTTTGAGTAGAGTGGTATTCATTGGCTTATATATTTAAATTCTTAGTCCCTAGTTGGTGGAACTGTTTGGGAAGGATTAGGAAGTATGGCTTTGTTGGAGAAGATGTGTCACTGTGAGCAGGCTTTGAAGTTTTGAAAGCCCACGCCATTTCCTATAGGTCTATATATTTTCAAAACCTACTTTAATAAAGCTTCTTAAATGTTTCAACCTTCCTTATAGCCCAATGACCACAGGTAGGGGAGGAAGACGGCTAAAAGGACGAGGGTGACATGGACCTGTTTAGAAATAGTTCCTTGTGGCAATTCCAATCTTCACTGTCCATGACAGTGGCAAGAAGCCACTGGAACACCACAAGTTCTTTGGCACACTTCTATCTACAAAGTTGTATGTTTCTGCGCCACGCACACCGGTGCCGTGTCTGCGTGGGCAGAAAACACCTTTGGGTGGGTTCGCACTGCAGAGCTAAACTTCCTGAAAATAGAGATGAGCTACAAGAAAGCATATCATTTAATAATTACACACGGGAGAACCCAACCCTCTCCCATATGTCCCATTGTCTCTGCTGAGTGTGTCTCTCAGCGCCGCATTGTCGCAATGTCCCAATGTCCCAATGGCGCGAGGTCTGATCCTCAGCGGAGCTGTGTCCAGAAGGCGGGTCCAATCGAGTAGGCGTGACGACATTGGTGGTTGGTCCGGGCGACGAGTGGGCGTTGACAGTGGGCGGTCCGAGGACGCTGTGTTCTGGGACGTCCGGGGGAGCAACTCTTAGCGTGCCTGTAAGGGGCGCAATACAATGCTTAGACGGAGTTGCCAGTGGAGGCAGGCGGGACCCAACACAAAGTCATGACAAGTGATGATCAGTCAAGAAAGCAAGGTGGACCAATGCAAGAGCACCGTCAGCAAAGACCAGCGTCAGCAAAATCCAATGAAGACTAGCAAATAGTGGCACGGCAAACTCTATTAGTCAGGGTTCTCTGGAATCACAGAACTTATGGGTCGTCTCTATATAGTAAGGGAATTTGTTGATGACTAACAGTCTGTAGTCCAACTCCTCAACAATGATCAGCAGCAGCTGTGAATGGAAGTCCAAGGATCTAGCAGTTGCTCAGTCCCACAAGGCAAGCAGGCAAAAAAGAGATACCAGCTTCCTTCTTCCAATGTCCTTATGTAGGTCTCCAGCAGAAGGTGTGGCCTAGATTAAAGGTGTGTGCCACCATTCCTGGATCTGGGCCTTGTTTTGTCCCAGATGACCTTGAACTCAGAGATCTCCCTGTCTTAATCTTCTGGGATTCATAGTCACTATGCCTCAAGATCTTCATACCAAGATCCAGGTCAGAAACTTGTATCTCCCAGCCTCCAGATTAGGGTCACAGGTGATCCTTCTAATTCTGGATTGTAGTTCAGGAATAGCCACTACACAAACCAATGCCAGAGCATTGTCCACTGTCTGATGGGCTATACTTTACCCTTTCCAAACATCATGTCTCCTCTCAAGTGTCTGCTCTAACAAAGCATCGCATGCCCTTTTACAAGACAGCTTCCAGAAAAACACCATGTGTCTATCCTCAGTAAAACATCCTTCTCATTAGTCTGCTTCAGCAAAATATCCTGTCATAAGGCAGTGTCCAGAAAAACACCACATGACACAACTGGATCTCTAACAAAACCAGAAATTTCTACTTCAATTTCCAGTTAGTGTGCTCCGTCTCTGCCTCCTGATGGTGTCTCAAGTTTTGAGCTCTCACTTACTGCTCCAAGAGCATGCCTGCCTGCCTTTCTGCTGCCATGCTGGTCATGATCTCACCCTCTGAAACTATAAGCTTCAATAAACTCTTTCTTCTATAAGTTGTTTTGGTCATGATGTCTTTTCACACCAATAAAAAATAACTAAGACACACACACACACACATATAAAAATGGAGCAATACCCCCAATAACAACAGCAATAACAACAATCTTGGTAGCAGATGGTATTGAAAGACCCACAACGTGAGGACTCCCCCACGTTCTGAGTCAGGAAAGGCGACACCCCAAATCACTCACGAGAATCGGTCGGTCTTGATGCAAACTGCAAGAGATTTATTTGGGAAAGACCAGTGCACTGGGGGCGACTCGTATCCAACACAGGGGTAGAGGAGTCAACAACAAGCTCAAGGGGTAAGGGATTTATAAAAACACAAAAACAGCAAACACCTGGCATTGGGCTATAGAAAGTCAAAAACCGCAAACACCTGGCAAAACCCGCAAACACCTGGCATCCTGGAACAATGGGGCTATTTTGGACACAGGTAAATAATTTCGTGTGGTGGACACTGCTGCAAGAGATGCTCATGTGCTCCTGCTCACTCAACATCTCTGGCCGCCCTGACTCAGGAAACAGCTCCTCCTCTTCCTTCTCCTTCTTGGGTTTCAACAGTATTCTAAAAAAGAGACACTTGTGCCTTCTCTTTTGATATAAGATTATTGAAATAACAGATCCCAAGGCACTGGGGTTTCCCATGAATTTCATGCTTAGAGAAGAAGGAACTTGCCTTTCCAGAAGATGTTTCAGACAGTTCTGATAACTTTTCAGATCACCCTTTGTCAAGTGAGACATGGCACTTTAGTGATGGGCAGGGCTATGACCAGGGCTGCTTAGTTATGCATACATCTTACCCTCTATTTAAACTTAAGCCCAAGTCAAGACCCCAAAGGATTGTGGTGTCCTTGGGTGCTTGAACATGTGGGTAAACCTAGCTTGTTAGGGTTAACAGGCCCTAAGCTTCTACCCTAATAACTATGGTAACATCAACAGACTTTTCATTAAGATTCTTGAAACCTAGCTCAGCTGGCTTATGTCAGAACAGAAGGTATCTTTAAGGGTATAAGGAGTTGGGTTGGAGAAATGGTCCAATGGTTAACAGCACTGGCTGCTCTTACAGAGGACCCAGGTTCAATTCCCAGCACACACATGGCTTACAACCATCAGTAACTCAAATTCCTAGGGATCTGACGCCCTCCTCTGGCCTCCTCAGGCACAGACATGTATGCAGGCAAAGCACCCAGTTCTTTCCAGTGCCATGGCTTGCCACAGCCATGGCAAATGTTGCCCCTTTTACAATCTCAGCCCGGGGTTCCTCTGTGTCAGCACATTATTGTTTTCCTGGGACCACATGTTAGTCTCAGGGCTAAGACTTTCACTTGGGTTCATAAGCTTATAATAACTCTCCTAGATCCTTTGGCTCATCTTTATTTTTATTTCTTGTTGAAAACTCTAAAAAACTAAATTTAAAGTTACCTTGGAGTGTCTAGGATTCTACTATCTCTCTTTCTTTGCCTAAACTGCTGTCTGAGTTAGTTAGGGTTTCTATTGCTATGAAGAGACACCATGGCCATGGCAATTCTTATAAAGAAAAACACTTAATTGAGGCTGGCTTGCAGTTCAGAATTTAGTCCCTTATCATTACAGTAGGAAACATGGAGGCACAAAGTAGACATGGTGCTGGAGAGGAAGATGAGAGTTCTACAGCTGAATTGGCAGGCACCAGGAAGTGACTAAGAGGCACTAAGCTTGGTTTGCTCTTCTGAGACCTAAAGGCCCACTCCCTAACCCTAACCCTAACCCTAACCCTAACCCTAACCCTAACCCTAACTCTAACCCTAACCTAACCCTAACCCTAAAGGCCCACTCCTGGGAACACATTTCCTCCAACAAGGCCACACCTACTCCAACAAGGCCATACTTCCTAATAGTGCTACCCCCTATGGACCTATGGGGGGCATTTTTATTCAAACCACCATACCTGCTCACTTCTGTACATAAATGTGCTAAAGTACAGACTAAGTTACAGTCTTTGGAAGGCTGTAAACAAGCCAAACCAGAAGCAGCGTGGTTTTTAAAATGCCCATTCTCCTTCAGCATCTGTTTGTCCAAGATGCAGACCTTAAAAATGTAGGGGTTAGCCGGGAGTGGTGGTATGCGCCTTTAATCCCAGCACTCGGGAGGCAGAGGCAGGCAGATTTCTGAGTTCGAGGCCAGCCTGGTCTACAAAGTGAGTTCCAGCGCAGCCAGGACTGCACAGAGAAACCCTGTCTCAAAAAAACAAAACAAAACAAAAAAATAATAAATAAATAAATGTAGGGTTTAAAAAAATCTATTTTTAAAATTATATGTGAATGGTGCTTGCTTTGTCTCCACGTCTGTGTACCACATATGTGTGTGGTGCTTGAGGGGGCCTGAAGAGGGGGTAAAATCCCCTTAAACTGGAGCTACAGATGACTGTAAGTTGCTTTGTAGGTGCTGGGAGTCAAACCCAGTTTGGGAAGAGCAGCCAGTGCTTTTAAATGCTGACACATCTCTGCAGACCAACTTCTTAGTTCAGTGAAAGCATGGATATGCAAGTTACTCCCAAAGCCTCCCTCTCTCTTTCCTCAACCAAGTATGCCTTCTTCAGCAGCTCCTCCTTTCCTGCCCCCCTTTGTCTCACTTTCCCTGAGGCCTGTGGGGATGGTGGGTAAAAAAGGCTGAGAGAGTCAAGAGAGGACTAGCTGGGCGCTCACTGTTGTTGGATGCCATGGATGCAGGTCACAGCCCCTGGATAGTGCAGTGCTTGTGGGAATCCATCATCGTGACTCCAGGAATGGTCCAGCAGCCCTGAGTCCAGGACGCATCCTGCTACTGCCTCCGGGTCGTCTCTCTGAGCTACCTTGCTCTGCCAGAGCCTGGCAGTTCTTCTGTGAGGCTCTAGCAGCCTTCTCTGCACTCCACACTAACTTTGCTCCATGTCCACTCCTGCTATTCTGTGTTACTATGTTTTGTTTTCTTCCAGTGTGCCATATTCTTCCCGTTCTCATACTCTGTTCATTTACAGTCTCATCCTGAGGGTATAGATTTATTCTTCTCCATTGTAGGAAGACAATCCTATGAACATGTAGTCCAAAAGTAGAGGAGGGGGTTGGGGGACCTGGCAATTTATTCTTTTATTTTGGATGACAACACACACACACACACACACACACACACACATACACACACACACACACGGTGGGGGTGGGAGGGAGAACAATTTATGCAAGTAAGTCTCTTCTTTTTCAAACCCAATTGGTTCTTTTAAGATCTTCTCATGGGAGAGAACTTGTTCCATCAAGGAAGAGCCTGGGAGATGAGCATAGCAGGTGCTCCTAGTCACAGGAAAGTCATCTCCAGACACCAACACCATTTCTTTCTCAGTCTTCCTAGTGATACAGTGAACTAGTAGTCCCAGCTGTAGCAACAAGCGGGCTGCAAAGAACAAATAAAATGGTTAAGGTACGGGACTCCCTCTGATAGCAGGAACTTGGGTACACTTCTTGATATAAGTGGACAGAGAAACAAGGATCTACACAGAGGCAGAAGATTAAGTCCAGCCACCACCAAGCTGTTGAGGAATCTGAAGGAGCACTGTCCTTAAGGATCATTGTACCCACACTGAACAATGTCAGCATAATAAGACGTCTGCTGGGGCTGGGTATAATAAGTCTAGGCACTTGTAAGAAGCGGGAGTGCCTTAGTCTCTTTCCCTGGGGCATGTAGAACAATTCAGATTTCCCTGTACAAAGAACCTGCATCGTTGTTATGACTATAGGGTAGCTGCTTGTGCTGACTTTCATGAGTGTGGAAATATAAATACTCAGTTTTTAGCTTTTCTCTACTTTAAGACTAGCCAGTCTTGTTAGATACGGTGCCCACATTCCTTTAACCCCAGCCCTCTGCTCTTTGAGGCAATAAGGTCAGCGTGAACACTATATATGGAGACTCTGTCTTAAAAGAAAGAAAAATAAAAGTTCTTGTTTGGTATATATCCTACATGAGACCCACATAGGCCAGTAATGCCGCTTTCTAGAGCTGGAAGAAAGGAATTTGCTTTGTTTATTAGCCACCCAGTCTATGGTCTATTTTTATAACACACCAATAGAAAGTAATTCACCTTATTCATAACCATGAATGGACAGCCAAGAATCATAGCTTGAGAAAGCCCGCAGAGCCAAAAGGAACGGAGTTCACCCTAAAGGAAACATAATCACAAAATTGAACAGAGGAGAATATTTAAACTTTAAATTAATATCCAGAGGGAAATTGGAGGCGATGGTGCACCTGTAAAATTCTAACAGATAACTCTTAAAAATGTAAAAGAAAAGAACTTTAAAGATGTAAACCTAGGCAAGCACCCTGCTACTGAGGTATGTATAATCTTAAGATGAAAAAATCAAGAGAGAGGACTAGAGAAAACAGCCATGGGAAGTCTGCAAAGTGCCGAAAAGGGGAAGAAAAATGAACAGTGAGAGAAAATTTAAAAACCACAGATGACTCACCAAAAAGAGCCAAGAATCTATCTAATGGGAATCTTAGATTAAGAACAGAAAAGCAGACAACTATTTCTAAAGATCCAGCTTGAAATGCCTGATCTATTGCTAATTTATATGAATGAAAAAAGACATATATGTATCCAATTTCTGGAGAAATCTCACAAGTCTAAAGAAAGCCAAACTCTAAAAAGAAGAAAATAGGAGTTACATCCAACAATGACAATACATTCTATGGTGGTCTGAATGAAAATGCCCCCTCTAGGCTCCCAGGGAGCAGCACTATTAGGAGGTGTGGCCTTGCTGGAGTAGGCGTGTCACAGGCGGTGAGCTTTGAGGTTTTAGATGCTCAAGCCTGGCCCAGTGTCTCACTCCAGTCCTGCTGGCTTTGATCTGGATGTAGAACTCTCAGCTCCTTCTCCAGTACCATATCAGCCCGCACACTGCCATGATGATAATGGACTAAACCTTTGAATTGTAAACCAGCTCCAATGAAATGCTTTCCATTTAAGAGTTGCCATGATCATAGTGTCTATCACAGCAATAAAACACTGACTAAACACATTACATTGGTTTATTAGTTGCTAGAAAACCAAGGAATAATGACTTAAAAAAAAATCACGGAGTGAAGACATGGCCCAGTGGTTACAAGCACACATTGCTCTTTCAGAGGACCAGTTTGGTTCCTAACACCTATATGGGGGATGGGATGGGGAGTCACAACCTCCTATAACTCCAGCTCCAGTGGGCCCAGTGCCCTCTACTGGCTTCTGCTAGTACACACACACACACACACACACACACACACACACGCACGCACACACACACACACACACACACACAGAGTCATAAAAAAAGAATAAGAATAAATGTTTTAAAATCGGAAACTCCCAAGTTATAATGAGTTTGAATTGAGAGTTCTTGTAAGCTCACTATATCAGAAACAGAGATGAACTTGCCTGTGTTTTTCTACAATATCAGAATTTATTGTTTAACAAATAAATTCACATGGTGTCTTAGGGTTTCATTGCTGTGAAGAGACACCATGAGCAAGTCTTATAAAGGACAACATTTAATTGGGTCTGGCTTACGGTTTCAGAGGTTCAGTCCATTATCATCACGGCTGTAAGCATGGTAGCCTGCAGGCCAACACAGTGCTGGAGGAGCCAAGAGTTCTACATCTTGATCCAAAGGCAGATTCTCTTCTGCAGGCAGCTAGGAGAAGGGTCTCTCCACACTAGGTGAAGCTTGAGCATAGCACCTCAAAGTCGACCCCCACAGTGACATACTTTCTCCAAAAAGGCCACACCTCCTCCAATAAGGCCACGTCTCCTAATAGTGTCATTCTCTATGGCCAAATATTTAAACCACCACACACAATATGGTGGCCCATTGGGAGCAATTTGCCAGATGCCCCTGTTTTCCTTGATAGCCTAGGCCCAGTTAAATACACATTCTTTTATCCCAACCCCAATTATTAATACTAACTCTCAGATCTCTCATTACATACCATACAGTAAGTCATCAAGTCATCACCTGTGTATGTATGTATGTATGTAGGTAGGTAGGTAGGTAGGTATCTACATTACAGAATGACTACAAAGGGTTAATAGTTCAAGAGTTTTCACTGACAGAAATGCAAGAATTACCCCACACTTACGCACGCACACACGAGTACTCACATGAACATGCACATGTGGAAGGGTTGTGGGAGTGTACCTAACCAAACCAACCTGGAGAAGCTGTTGTGGCTAATGGGTCAAAGTGAGCTATAGAGTTGGGTTCAGCTACCGAGATGAAAGGGCAGAATCAAATCCAGATAAATGAATGGCTAAAGGGAACCTTGGAGGAATGATAGAGGGCAATTTGAGTAGGCCTTATCAACAGTGGAAACCAAGTCCAGTTGATGTCTCTTCTTGTCCCTTCCTTGCCACGTACTGGTGGTCACATGACAGGTCAGGAGAGCTATCACTCTCTCAATACAAGATGTTGACCTCTTTATGAGGTCTAGATGAGGGAATAACAGCCCGTCCTTTCTCTGCTGAGTCTAGTATGTTATTTGGCTTGGTTTTCTATTTATTTATTTATTTATTTATTTATTTATTTATTTATTTAATGTATGTGAGTACAGTGTTAACTGTCTTCAGACATACCAGAAGAGGGCATCAGATCCGTGTACAGATGGTTGTGAGTCACCATGTGGTTGCTGGGATTTGAACTCAGGACCTCTGGAAGAGCAGTGAGTGCTCTTAACTGCTGAGCCATTTCTCCAGCCCCCTGATATGATTTTAGTATACCTATGTGCCTTATAGTTTTAACCCACTCCTAAAAATGTATAGAGCAGCACAATACACTTTTTACTTCCCAAACAAGTCATTTATTATCCTAGAGGTTACTTATACAATAGGTTCACAAAAGAAATATTTATGATATTAAGTTTCAAAACTTACAATCTATTCTATTTTTCCATCGAGGAATACAAATTTAGTGGTTGGTGATTTCCCATCCTCTCTTCTGGGCCCAGATTCTCTGTACCGTGAATATTTTTTAACATCATCATCATCCTATAAAATTTCTTTTCTTTCTTTCTTTCTTTCTTTCTTTCTTTCTTTCTTTCTTTCTTTCTTTCTTTCTTTCTTTCTTTCTTTCTCTTTCTTTCTTTCTTTCTTTCCTTCCTTCCTTCTTTCCTTCCTTCCTTCCTTTTTTCTTTCTTTCTTTCTTTTCTTTCTTAATGTTTTTTTTTTTTGAGACAGGGTTTCTCTGTGTCCTGGAACTTGCTCTATAGATCAGGCTAGCCTCTAACTCATCAATCTACCTGCCTCTGCTTCGGGATTGAAGGTATGCACTATCACTGCTCAGGTTAAAAACCTGATCTTAGTCTTGTCTATCTTCCCTCTTTTAGTTCCTTTGTTGCCTTCCCTTCCTCATTCCCTTCTCACCCCCTCCTTTTCTTCCTCCTTTCTTTCTCACATAGCTCAGGCTGGCCTCCTGCTCTAACCTTAGCCTAGCATGCAGGGCCTTGACCTCCCAATCCCCCTGCTTCCAAACTAATGCTGGAATTACAGATGTGGTCCACCATACATAGCTTTTCTCTGTTCGTTTTTTTTCATTGTTAAGAATTAGTTTACAGGTAGGGAAGAAGAGTTACAAGCAAGTAAAGCAAAGCTAAAATTGACACACATTTACTTTGTTCTGGTTTGTAAAAGGATGAGTCACAATGGTTTTAGCTCAGTTACTCTTGTAATATGCATGGAGCCTGGAGTAAAATCGTCAGGACCACAAAAACAAATAGAAAAGGAAGTTAAAAAAAATACCAGGAAGACGATCTATGGAAATTTTAATTCATATTCTAGAGCAGTGTAAAAATGGTATATCTGCTATTGACTAGAAGCAACGGAATATTGAGCAATAGCTATAGATGTTGGCATCCAATAGGTCCCTCACCTTGTGTTAGGAGAAGAAAATCAGAAGATCCTGCGTGTGGCTTTGGGACTGAATAGGTTTGGCAAAGAGTTTGGGAGAGGGCAGGAAGCTGGACTTGTGAGGACATTGGCGGGAAGCAGGTAGAGAGTGACAGGGCCAAAACACACACAGCTGAGGAGCAGGGTGGGGTAAGAGCGCAAATTCCATCCAAAGGGCTCGAGTGGTTGGTGCGCATGCTCAAACCAGCTGCCCGCCCTTTCCTCGAGCACACTTTACCAACGGCCTTCGACTCTGGCACTGGTGGTCTCTGGTTTGCTCTGCCTCAGTGGCCCTTTTCTGACCTGCGATGTCTCGCCTGCTGCTGCTCTGTTCTTCGTTCCTCCGCCACCGTGTAGTCCTGTTCTCGAAGCCTGGCCACTCAGGCCGCCTCAGCCACTCAGAAAGCCCACAAAACACAGTCCTGTCGCCCACGGTGAGGTAGAACCCACCTAACGGTCCAAATGGGTGTGGAGGGGGGAGTGAATGAGTGAGTGTGTGTGTGTGTGTGTGTGTGTGTGTGTGTGTTGTGCCGTGTGGTGTGTGGTGTGCGTGTGTGTGGTTGTGTGTGTGTTGGCGGCTTCAGTTGTGGGGTCACTTTGGATAGGGGTTCAGGGCGAGGGTAAGTCCCAGATAGGACCTGGCCCTCGGTTATGGAGGCACAGGGTCCTTGATTCACTCCAGGGTAATCTACCTACCTGGTGACCAAGACATCGCATTTTCTCTAAAAACTGGTGGAGACACTGGACATTGTTGAGCTTCCAGAATTCAGAGGTCAGAAACTGGCAACTATCGAAAGAAAATGAGTTTTCTGAAAATTCAGTTGAATACAAATGGAACACATTGCAGGACCCAAGGCTTTTTTTGGTCACATGACAAATTTCACAGCATATTTTTGTGCATGTGTGCACTAAAATGCAGGTATCTGAAGAGGCCAGAGGTGTTGGATCTGGAGCTATAGTTGATTATGACCTGCCTGACATGGGTTCTGGCAACCAAATTTAGGTTCTCTGCAAGATGAGCCATTTCTCAGACCTCCGAGAAAGATCTTTAGCTGTGTGTACCAGGAAGGGGAAACACCCAGAATTTTGTGCATAAAAGTCTGCAAAGTCGGTGTTCTACCGCTAACCTCCATGCCTCTGGCCATAAGCCATTTTATTAGGCAGTGGGCCATACTCATTAATATTCCTTTTCTTCTTTTCCAGGAATCTGCTGTGGGAATTGTCGTGTTTTTTACGACCTTTTACATCCCAGCTGCTTATGTGCTAAGCAATCTGAAGTATTTCAAAGGCGAGTAGATACAAGATAACACCTCACGTTCAAGACGCTTTCAGAAAAGGTCATGGCTCCTTTAAATGAGAAAAAGTGCCTGTTTGAACCTCCTCTGACGATTTAGTCTTATAACTGTCTGTCTGTGATGTTCTGCACTTTGGTTTTTTTTGGACTGTGCATCATATGGATGGCAAACATAATCTGCTTAAGTGTTAAATAAAATGGAAACACTTGCTTATGCTTAGTATTGTTTTCTTTTTTACTTGTTTTGGTTTGGCTTGAAATGCTAGGGATCCAACCCAAGCTCTCGTGCGTGGGAGGCACTCTACCACTGAGCCACAACCCCCGGAGATTGTCTTCCAAACATGATTAAAGCTGACAAAAATTTATTAATGAAAAATTACAATGAGAGAAAAATGAGGATTGTTATGAAAGGTTGCTGCATTCAGTGATTCTGAGAGACATCATTTTGTGGATGTGAGTACGTGAATCTAATAACCTCAACTGTGAAAGATTAAACAGGCTGTGGCGGTTTGAATGAAGATAGCCCCCACAGCCTCGGGGAGTGGTACCATTAGGAGGCGTGACCTTGTTGGAGGAAGTGTGTCACTGGGGGTGGGCTTTGAGGTTTCCATTGCTCAAGCTGGGCCCAACATCACTCTTTGCTGTCCACCAAATAGTGGCAGAACTCTCAGCTACCTGTCCTGTACCACGCCTGCCATGATGATGATGGACTAAACCTCTGAACTGTAAGCCAGTCCCAGTGAAATGTTTCCTGTATAAGAATCGCCATGGTCACAGTATCTCTTCAAACCAAGATACGGGTATTATAAATTTAGCTATGTTTTTCATGTTTTGCTGGTCCCATTTTTACTGTGAGAAGATTGTGTGTGTGTGTGTGCGCGCGCGCGCATGTGTGTATGTATTCTGGGAATGAAGCCCACGGCCTCTCCGCGTGCTTCAGCCCTAAATTTCAGTTCTGTAACGATTCATCTTTTCAAGGTTTATTTACTACATTCACGTAGTCACTCTCTTAATTTCTAATTTTGTTATTCTTAATTATCTTTCAAGTTTGGCACATTAGATGTATACACAGCTGTATTCATCATTTTTATTGTTGCTGTAACCAAATCCCAACAGAAGCATGGTAAAGAGGGAAAGACTGACTTTGGCCCAGTGGTATCCATCGTGCTTCAGGGAGAGTGTGGCAGGGCAGGGCAGAGCAGAGCATGCCACAGTCATGGTGGTCAGGAAACAGAAGGGTGCTGCTGAAAGTTGGGAGGACATAACCTCGAGGTGCTGCTGCTGAAAGTCAGGAGGACATGACCTCAAAGTGCTCACCCAGTATCTCCTCCAATGAGGCCCCAGCTTTATTTCCCAGCGGTTTCCTATTACTATGAATTCATCAAGGGATTAAACTACTGATAGATTGGATCCTTTGGTCCCTTCACGGAAGCCTATCAACATGAGGTTATTGAGAGGGAACATTTCATATTCCAATTAAAAATACCTTGTATTTTTTTTTTTACAAGTTATGTATTTGTGTACTTGTCATGACATAGAGGTCAGAGAACAACTTCTAGGGGTCAGTTTTCTTCATCCACTACGTGGGTCCTGGAGGTCACACATGAGTTGCCAGGCTTGGTAACAAGTGCCATTGGTCACTGAGCCTCTCACTAGCCTTCCTGTGAGTTTTGTTTACTGTGTAGTTATGGTGTGACTGAACAGCACTGTTAACTCTAAGCCTCGATTTCCTTATCTATGTAAAAGGGACTTAGATTTACTCATTTGAAAGGAATTTGTGAAGATTAGTTAACTTAGTAAACAAAGATAAAATAGTTTTCAGCATAGTGCCTGCAAGTAAATAAATACAAGTTCTTGTTTGCAAATATTCATTTCACACATCCCATATTCCTGTGACATACTAAGAGTAATACAGGGCTTGGTACTTTATGGACCTAAAGATCTTAGAAAATTTGCATTTTGTTACTTTTGTTATATTTTTGTTTCAAAATTTATATTGCATGCCAGGTGTGGTGATACACAACTGTAGTCCTAGCACTGGATCTGTGAGATCCAGCTGTAGGGCATTTTCTCAATTAGTTATCAACAGGGGGTGGCTCAGCCCATTGTGGATGGTGCCATCCATGACCCGGTAGTCCTGGGTTCTATATGAAAGCAGGTTGAGTAAGCCATGTGAAGCAAGCCAGTAAGCAGCATCCCTCCGTGGCCTGTGCATCAGCTCCTGCCCTGCTTGAGTTCTTGTCCTGACTTCCTTTGATGAGTATAAGCTGAAAAACCCTTTCTTCCCCCAATTTGCCTTTTGGTCTTGGTGTTTCATTGCTATAGAAACCTTAACTAAGACAAGATGGTACCAGTCAGTGTAGTGGCATATCGCTATGACAGCCTGACCATGTTTTGGGGAGGACTGTGGAACGACTTTGGAACTTTGGGCTAGAAGAGCCATTGAGTGTTGAGAGCTCAGTGGGATATTTTGTAGGAGCTTGGGAGATAAGAACGTTGAGAGCAGTGTAGAAGATGGAGGCCTGGCTTGTAACATTTCAGAGGGAAAGATTAATGACTCTTTCAGGGCCATTTGCTATTTTGATGTAAGATTCTGCGGTTCTGGTTAGCTGGAGCTGAAGAATCAGCTGTGATTAACAAGATACCAGAACTACTGAAGTGAAACCTTCACATTACTGGGACAATTGATGCTGGTTAGCTGGAGCTAAGAAATTAGCAGTGATTAAGAAAAGACCAGCATCACTGAGGTGAAATCTGGGAAGAGTTTCCTGAGAGCACAAAGAAGCTGTGTTCCAGAGATAGCCAAGGTTGTACCTTGCTCTTACAGCTGGACTTGACAATGTAATAAGAGTCACCAGGTGGTATTGGTTTTGAAGACATGCAGGGATCATGGAGAGCAGCTGAGGCTTGGCACTGTGAGATGTCAGGAGAGACTGTTCGTGAAGGTGCAGCCTCAGTGGCAGCTGAAGGCCCGGAACTCAAGGGGTCATGTAAAGAGGTTGAGGCTTGGCACTAGGAAGAGAGCCCAGGAGAGGCTATTGGTGAAAACGCAGCCCAGTTGCAGCGGAAGACCCCAGCATTTTGGAGATGCAAGTACGGTGGGATGACCACCAAGAATAGCAGGAGTGATGGAATGGAGCTGGCCAGAACCTAAAAGACAAGCTGTGTTCGACAGAGGGCAGAGCCAGAGAAGTGACCCAAGCCCTTGGAGGAGTACAGAAGATCATGATTTGTGACTATGCTCTGATTTTTCCCTCTTGAAGTAAGAAAATATCTTACTGGATTAACTGTGGATAACCCACAGTGAAGAGACTTTGAATTTTAAAAGACTTTGGATTTTAAAAGTGATTGGTTGCTTTAAAGGGACTGAACTTTTTTTTTTTTTTTTTTAAGATTTNTTTNTTTATTATATGTAAGTACATTGTAGCTGTCTTCAGACACTCCAGAAGAGGGCGACAGATCTTGTTAAGGATGGTTGTGAGCCACCATGTGGTTGCTGGGATTTGAACTCTGCACCTTTGGAAGAGCAGTTGGGTGCTCTTACCGGTACGCTGAGCCATCTCACCAGTCCAGGGACTGAACTTTTTTTTTTTTTTTTTTGGTTTTTCAAGACAGGGTTTNNNTGTATAGCCCTGGCTATCCTGGAACTCACTTTGTAGACCAGGCTGGCCTCGAACTCAGAAATCCGCCTGCCTCTGCCTCCCGAGTGCTGGGATTAAAGGCATGCGCCACCACGCTCAGCTGGGACTGAACTTTTAATGTTTTTGAATTTGTAAAGACTGTGGGACTTTTAAAGTTATTAATGCTTTTTATGTGCACATAAATGAATCCAAAAGGAATTCATTTGGGGATGAATCCAAAAGGAAAGGTTGTGACTTCCTAGTGATGTGTTTTTGTGTCAAGTTTTCACAGGTTAGAGTCATCGGAGAGGAAGGAGCGTCCGTTGAGGAAATGCCTCAGTTATGCAATAGAAACCCTAAGACGACTGCCCCATCTCCAAAACCAAAAAGAATTTGGTGGTTTTGTGAGTGTCTTTTTCCAGAGAAACAGCCATTTAGAGAGTTTGTGTTCACACAGGCACACGTGTATATATGGTTGATTACTTGTGTGTACATAGAGCCTGGCTTAAAGATTTGGTGTGTGTAGTTATGGAAGCTGGTGAATTCAAAAACTGTATACAGGGTAGTACAGCAGGCTGAAGGCGCAGGCTGAAGGCGCAGGCAAGTCTTCCAGGAAGACTTCCCTTTGATGGGCTCTAAAAGTGTTTATTTGTTAGGGTCTGTTTTTGTGTTGGGTACAGAGACTTGTCTGTGCTGAGCAAGCACTTTGAGGGATTCTAAACCTTAGTATTTTTTCTCCCTCCCTCCCTCCCTCCCTCCCTTCTTCTTCCTTTCCTTCGTCCTCCTTTTTTGAGGAAGCATGTCTTTCTGTAGCCCTGTCTGTTCTGAAATTCACTATGTAGATCAGGCTGCCTGGAACTCCACAAGCTTTCTGAGCGCTAGGATTAAAGGCATGTGCTGCCATGTCCAGCCTCATCCTTTTAAAAAAGCGTTAGCTCACTGGACGAAGCCAGCCACATTGGTCTTGCAGAAAATCTGTTGATTTATGGAAGACTAATCTCTTCCCTCTCTCACAGAAACACCTACACTAGTGTTTAGCTGAAGAGCTAGGTGTCACAGCTTATCCAAGTTGACATACAATCAGCCATCACAATTGGGTAAAACAAATTGGGGATTAATTAAAATCTTAACCAACATGCTAAGAGTTACCATCCTAGTAGCAAGTCTGCTCTTTGGCCCTTCACAAATAAAGTAAACTGTAACTGTTATATTGACCTAGTATTTTTTTCCCTAATAGTCTTTATCAAAGAAAGAAAATGGAAATAATTTTAGGAATTATGAATTTGGTCCTTTAGGTAAAGACTTAGAAGCCTATCTCTCTACCCAAACCCCCACCTCTTATTTCTTTTCTTTTGCTAATAGGCCATCAGCTTTTTATTGACAAGTGATGCTTCCACACAGTACACAAGAGATTCTCTCTAGAGAGCATCATAAGCAATGTATATGATATTTGCAGCAAACCTTTTATGGGAATATTGAAGTATTTCTTTTTTAGTGGGATTACAGTTGTGGATGTTTACTCTGAGGGCGCACACAGGTCTTGAGCTCAGATTCTCCTTTTGGTCAGCAGTGCTGGGATTCCAGGTATGCACCAGCAGGGCTTGCCAAATTATTTTCAATACAGAAAAAGATAATATTTGTGTATGTTTTGCTTTTCTGACATACACAGGGCATGTGGTGGTTTGAATGAGTTGTCCCCATAGTTTGGGGTACTTGATTATTTTGTTATTGTTATTTTTTTGAGACAGGGTCTCACTATATAGCCCTGGCTGTCCTGGAATTATGTAGACCAGGCTGGCCCAGAACCCCAGGAGTTCCACCTGCCTCTGCAAGGTACTGGGATTAAAGGTGTGCAACATCATGCCCAACTATAATGACATTTTCAAGGCTGTGTTTATGTTTAAAGATTTGATGCTATGGAACATCACTGAATAACAGGTAAATCATTTAATTCTGAAAATTCATTTCCTTTACTGCAAGACCAATAGATTGTTCTAGACCTTATACATTTTAGCTTTTCCTTTATTGGAAATAATATATCATCATTTAAGGTTTTTTTCTTATGATTTATTGGATATTTTTATTTTTCAGAATGTATTATTGTGTGTGTATAAGATGTACGTATGAATGCACACATCCCACTCCTGCAGTGTGTATGCATGTGTGTGTGCATGTGTGTGCATGTATGTGTGTGTGTGCATGTGTATGTGTGTGCATGTGTGTGTGTGCATGTATGTGTGTGTGTGCATGTGTATGTGTGTGTAACTCAGGACCACTTTTGGAGTTGATTCTCCTTTCACCATGGGTTCATTGGTCATTTTCCTTGGCAAGCTCTTCCCTGCTGAGCCCCTCTCCCTCTCCCTTGCACTTTCCTCTCTGTGTTTTTGTTCTTCATAAAACAAAAGCTAATTAGTCTGTCAGTCTACTGATTTTGATAAAGGTAAGTTCTGTGGAGTGATGTCACCGACCCACACTATTAGTGTTATTAGAAACACAGCCTCTTAGAATCCCTGAAGTTTCTTTTATTTCTTTCCTTCCTTTTCTTCCCTGGTGATCTGACATGGTGTTGTCTTTATTAGTCCATTTTTCTTCTGCTAAAGTGAAATACCCGAGGCTGCTGCGTAAGTCAAAAGAGTTTTGTTTAGTCCCTTAGAGCACATCATCCTACCAGGCACTGAAAAGTTCATCAGCTTTTAGCTTCTTTGGATACTGGTCCAAAGTATAAGCATGCACACTCTGGTACTTGGGTCTCTCCCTCGCCCCCTCCCCCTCCCTCCCTTTCCCCTCTCCCTTTCCCTCCTTCCCCCCTCACCCTTTCCCTCCCCAGCCCCTCCCCTTCCTTCCCCTTCACTCCTTCTCCTACTCCTTCTCCCTCTTCCTCCCACCCCCAGTCCCCACTGAATTTCCTTTCCCCTTTGACCATGAAGCAGCTGGCTGACCTACATTGTAATAGTTGTGTGTTTGGTTGGTTGGCTTGGTTTTCTCTTCACCCCCTCCTCCAGGCAGCTGCCAAGATCTACGGCTTGCCTGCCTTGTAGATTTTCTCTCAAACTTAAGTAAAATTGTCCTTAAACTTCTTCCTGAGTCCATCTAAAATTTTTTTTATTATTAATAATGCTAAGACTCCAAATAGGAAACCTCATTTTCCCTGGTAACAGGATAACTCCTGCAGCAGAGGGAGAAATATTTGACACAATAATAACCAAGACTTCTCTATACTCATATCAAATACCAAATCATAGACCCAGGAAGCCCAGAGAACACAAAATGGGATGAGTGCCAAAGACTACACTGAGATGCATAGTTCTAGACTACAGGAGAATCAAAGATGAAGAATTTCTGGGAGCAGTGAGAAGGTTGAAACATTTTGGAGCAACAAGGAATCACAACAGTGGAGCTGGAGATTGCTCAGTGGGTAGTGCTTGGTTTTTGTAGAGAACCAGGGTTTGTTCCCAGCATGCACAAGGAGGCTCACAACCACTCATAACTCCAGTTCCAGGGGATCTGGTCTCTTCTTCTGACCTCCACAGGCACCAGGCATGCACATAGTGCACACTAACATACATACATGTAAAAATGCATACATATATACATACATAAACACATGTGTAAAATAGACCTAAAAAATAAAATGACAATGAAGTTCTCAGAAACAATGATTACAAGTGATGTTTGAATGCCAGGTTGGGCAGGAGTGAGTTTGTGATAGGTAAATTTCACTGTCAACCTGACCAGAGTTTACCTAGGAGATACATCTCTAGGCAAGTCTGTTAATGGGGTTCTCAAGAGATTAAAATATGAAGGGAAGATCCACTCTGGATGTGGGCCGTGTCATCTTGTGGGCCATGGTGCTGGACTGAATCCAAAGGAAAACAAGAAATTGAGCTAAGGGCTATGGTTTCTGTTTCTCCCTGACTGTAGACACATTGCAAACAGCTGCCTTGCGCTGCTTCCTTATCTGGAGCTGGTTTTGCTACTGTGCCTTTCCCAGAATGGTGAACTGTTTGGGGAACTAAGAGCCTGTCTTAGTTAGGGTTTCTATTCCTGCACAAACATCATGACCAAGAAGCAAGTTGGGGAGGAAAGAGTTTATTCAGCTTACATTTCCAGATTGCTGTTCATCACTAAAGGAAGTCAGGACTAAAACTCAAGCAGGCCAAAAAGCAGGAACTGATGCAGAGGCCATGGAGGGATGTTCTTTATTGGCTTGCTTCCACTGGCTTGCTCAGCCTGCTCTCTTATAGAACCCAAGACTACCAGCCCAGAGATGGCACCACCCACAAGGGAACCTTCCCCCTTGATCACTGAGAAAATGCCTTACAGCTGGATCTCCTGGAGGCATTTCCCCAACTGAAGCTCCTTTCTCTGTGATAACTCCAGCTGTGTCAAGTTGACACAAAACTAGCCAGTTCAGAGCCCAATCAAGCCATTCCTTTGACTGCTTTGTCGGGTATTTGTCACAGCAAGTTAGTGAACTCTTACTTCAGAAGTAACCAAGGCAACTGGGAATGTATAAGCAGGCTATGACAAAGGACCCCCCCCCCCAACCCATCAACCCTCATAAAGATGCTGCTGGTTGATGGATTCTGTGGCATGCCCCTGGTATTTATGGGATACTCTCTGGACATGGACATACAGCCACCAACTTTACCTAGACAATCCACTATGTACTTTGGTACCATGGACTATTTCTGGAAGACGGACACCATGGGGCTGGGACATGGCTGCAGCTATCATCTGGCAATCACCCCATTACTTTGGGGTAGGGGCTGTTCAGATTAGTACCCCCTGCAGCAGCCTCTTTCTCTGTCCTCGCCAGCCTCCCACCAAGACGATTTCTGTGAAGCTGTAATCCTCTAACAGGCGCCCCAGGTACCCAGACTCCAGGAAATAAATGTTAGATCCCAGAGCAGATGCTACTCAGATCACGGCCATCTGTAGCTCTCTCAGCCTCTGCTCTTAGATTTGATTCTGTGATCACTGCTGCTACAGGGACAGATGGCCACCCTACAGAGAGCCTGTCTGTGAATCTGTTGCCCTCTAACGGACTCCCCGGGTGCCTGGAGTCTGAGAGAATGGCAGGCACCTTAATACATAATTTCCCGAAGGAAATTTACAGGGCCCCAAACTACCAGACTTTGACCCTCGTCCTCAACTCCCCTCCCCCTTCTCCTGTGGCACAGGAATTAGAGACAGCTTGACTACAAACTGGTAACCTGGACTAAATATCAGTCATGTGGCAAAGAGCTTCCCTCTTTTTTGGATACCTAGAAGAAGGAACCCCTACACTGCTTTGTGGGCCTGATCTCATAACCCCTGCCATGCTGTCTCTCCATGGCACTAATCAATCTTTAATAAGTTATCACAAAGGACAATCCCTCTTAGTGTCCCCCTGGAGCAACTAAGCCCCCACAATCACTGTGTACTTCTTTGGATTTGGTTTTGAGAAGAAGCCGCATCAGAAATCCCCAGAGTATGTGGTTAGCTAGCCCCAGTCTTTGTAGCCAGGATATGGTCTGGTGTGTTGACCGGAAGAATCACGTTCCCTAGAGAATAGATTAGTACTCTCTGTACACCTGCTTCCATGGCTTTGACATTGAAATTGTCAAGAAGTTCCTGAGTTGGGTCACCCCCAGCATTTTAGGCTGCCAGAGATTTGGGGTATGAGAAAGCTGGAAAGTCAACTGTTGGTGAGAAAAGCAGGTTGTCCTGAAGGATGTGGGGAGAAGGATGGTGGGATCGGAGCTCTTCATGGACTTGAGAGTCCTGCTTCGGTGATGTCTTGTGCCTGATATAACTTGGTGTGCTTTTGGAAGCTTAAGCTCACCCTCGTCAGTTCAGGGGCTCTCAGAGAATTCGGAAATGGAATAAGTAGCTGGTCATACTACACCCAAAATAGTCCTTGCTAAGAAGGTAATTTTAGCTTCTCGCTGGAGGCATCTGCACATTTTCCACTAGCTGACCAGGAGCTGAAACCTCCAGTCCTTAGCTGAAAAAAATCTCTGCTAGTAACCAATGTGCCTTCTAATCGTGGGCTGCAAGAGTTAATTCAAAATGTATTACATATCTAATTCTAAAGCACACAACTATGAAGTTTTGTGAAATGACTGTTGGTTAGGTAAATATGTCAACTTGACTGGGTAAGATATTTTGTTGACTGCTTAGATATTTAGATATTTTGTTACATGTTATTTCTGGGTATATCTAAGGGCATTTTGGGGGAATGATTAGCATTTGAATCGGTGAACCAAGTAAAACAGAAGGCTCTCCGCAATGTGGGTGGACATTATCCAGTCTGTTTGGGGCTTGAATAAGACAAAACAAAAAAAAAAAAAAAAAAAAAAAAAAAAAAAAAAAAAAAAAAAAAAAGACAAAGGAAGGTTGAATTCCCTGAAGACCTGAGATATACTAAAAGCTGGGCACAGCGGTTCATGAAGGGACTCTAACATAGCAAACATGGCTCTGGCAGGCTTTGCCCTTCTCCCCCATTCCCTCTGCCTTGCTAAAAACCATTAGATTACATTCCTAAAGCTAGCCACCATGTCTATTCCCTTATTTGGCCACTTCCTCTCCTGAGGCTGACTACCAAGGTCCAGCCATCAAAGTACTAAAATCCAGCAATCAAAAGCTTTCTTTGTCTCACCTTAACATGCCCAATAAAAATTAAACACTTCACTCTAACACGGGGGTTTCCCCTTTTACCTTTATTAACTGCCATTTGCCTGTGGACCATATTCATCTCTTCTCTATCCATAGGAAGTCTATTGTCCTCTGACACAAATATCCCTCCCCGGCTTCCTTGTTCCCTCCCTCTTCTCCCTCATCCTCTATCTCCTGTCCTTGTCTCTTAGTCCCTGCCCTCTATCCTTCTGGGGCAAATAAATCTCCCTTATGCTGAGAGGTTGGTTTGGGGGTGTCTTGAGCAGACTAAGGCTTCCTGCAGTTCATGCAGGTAGTCTCAGCTTTTAAAGGAGCACAGTAAGCTCCTTTAAAACATACTGCTGTTGCCATGGTTTCATATATACCATTGTGACCCTGCAGACCTTACAAACACACATATATAACCCCCCACAAGATACAGGTTAAAAAAAATCTGTTAAGATAAAAAAATTATGTACAGGACTTTATATAGATATTCATTTTAATTTCTCCATGCCCAGGAATCAAAATTAGCTTTTTAATTGGTCCCTTTAAAAAAATAGGCTGTTTTTTAGCTGGGTGTGGTGGTGCACACCTTTAATCCCAGCACCCAGAGGCAGAGGCAGGCAGATCTCTATGAGTTTGAGGCTAGCCTGGTCTACAGAGTGAGTCCACAAAAGTCAGGGCTATTACACAGAGAAACCCTGTCTTGGAAAACTAAAGAGAAAAAAAAAAGATTGTTTTCATCAGCAACATTCTATTGCAATGCATGTCACTCATTTAGCAATTGTCTGGTGCAGTCTTCATGCTGCAATGACATTGCTGAGAGGTTGTATCACTGTGGCCAAGCTGCTCTCCCAAGCTGGTCCTTTATCAGAAAGTTTGCTGACGTGTGAGTCTGGTGAGCTAACCCAGCTGGACCCTTCTGCCTGCTTCCCCAGAATGGTGGCACTCTTTGATTTTTGCTCTTAGGATGCATGGACGCTCCGTTTGTACGTTATCCCATGGTTACCTTTCCTCACTTCACATTTTGGTGGGTGATCCTTCTAAAATGTGAGAACTGGCATTCTTGGCTCTCTTCAAACATGACCTCAACATTTGCATTTATAACTCAAGAGAAAGAATCTGGATTGTGGGATGCCCTCTTTTGGTGTGTATGAAGACAACTACAGTGTACTTACACATAATAAATAAATAAATCTTAAAAAAATATGGATTGTAACTTACTCATGTTAATATAGAAATATTTTCTTTTCTTTTTAAAGAGACATATTTATTTATTTGTATATGAGTACACCATTGCTCTCTTCAGACACACCAGAAGAGGGCATTAGACCCCATTACATAGATGGTTGTGAGCCACCATGTGGTTGCTGGGAATTGAACTTAGGACCACCGGAAAAGCAGTCGATGCTCTTAACCACTGAGCCATCTCTCCAGCCCAAAAATGTTTTCAAAATGAAAACACACTTGAGGTCCAAAATTAGGAATAGAGATAATCTGATATGGTGGCACATGCTTCTGGTTGCCCAGGGAGCTCAGACAAGAGTTCGTTGAGTGTAGCTTTAATTTTTTTTCAAGCCTTATTTTTAGTGATGGTTCTTAAACCCGTTAACATTCCTCGTAGCCTGCCACACACCAAGGTAGTGGGAAAGAAAGGATACAGGATACTGGAGAAGTGGACCTGCTTAGTCGCTTTGGAGCGACTCCCATCTGTGTTGTCTGGAAATCGGCAGTTCAGTTCACAGGTCAGCAGCCGCAGCAGCTCCATCCACTCACAGACACTTCACAGATACACCAGCAGTCCAGTTTGGTAGAGTTAGAATAACAAACAAGAATCAGTAGCGCTGGCACAACCTAGCAGAGACAGCCAGGCCTCAGTCTTGGCTCTAGTCAGCAGGAGGAACCCAGAGGGACACTAGGAGAAGTTCTCAGCTGTGCCTTTCTCAAGGAATCAAAGGTCAACAAAGACAAGAGACCACAAATGCTGCATAGCTAGCTCTATAAGCAAGCCCAGCTCAGCCGTCATCACTGTCCACTGAGTCTTATTTATATACCCTCCAAACATCACGTGTCCTCCACGGGTCTAGCCTCAGCACATGCATCTGTCTCAGCTGACACCACTCTGCCAATCAGCCAGAGTCTGAGGAAGCAGCAAGAAGCTGCAGCGTAGCACCAGATGTTTTTTTGTGCGTTTCTCTCTATGGAGTCCCGACAAATGCAGCTCAGCTATGCAATGTAAGGAGGACCAATACATGTGTGTGATTAGCAAAGAATCTTTCATCATGTGTCCTCTCATGTGCTTGCTTTAGCAGAACATCCTCTCTCCTGTGTCTGCCTCAGTGAAACGTTCTTCACGGGTCTGCTTTAGTCTTTCACCTGTGTCCACTTCAGGAACATGTTCCTTCATGTGTTTGCCCCAGCAAAATACCTTCCAACACAACTGACTTTCCTAAGAACCCTTAAGTTTTCACTTCAGTTGAGACCAGAAATTTGACGCCAGCCTGAACCAGACCCCATTCCTTTAAACGAAAAACCAATAGAAAGAAAAGAATAAGATAAATGCTCATGAGTCAAAGGCAAATGTAGTTTTAGTCAATTCTCAGGAATAAAATGTAAAGCAATTACTTAAAAAATGTCTCTGTTGTCTTTTGTGGTGAATAACACAGGGATTTTCAGAATTAAAACAGATCCGTTTCGTCAATAATATCACACACACACACACACACACACACACACATTTGGTTTTTCAAGATAGGGTTTCTCTGTGTAGCCCTGGCTGTTCTGGAACTTACTCTATAGACCAAGGTGACCTCAATCATGAATTCTGTCTGTTCTGCCTCCTGTGTGCTCGGATTAAAGGTGTGGGTTACCATTGCCCAACTATATTTTGATGATGATGATGGTGATGCCAGGAGGCTATGAGGGACATTATCTATTGTATATATGCTTTATAACCAGAAATAACACAAGCATCCTGTGGGAAACACAACCTATGCAAAGGCCAGCACAGTTTTAGGAGAATTCTGAGCCTGGTGTGGTACACACCTATGATCCCAGCTACATGAGGATTATAAATTTGAAGCTCATGTGGGCAACATAGCAAGAGTCTGGTCAAAAGACTAACCAGAGACTGGAGAGACTAACCAGAGCCTGGGGAGACTAACCAGAGCCTGGAGAGGCTAACCAGAGCCTGGAGAGGCTAACCAGAGCCTGGAGAGGCTAACCAGAGCCTGGAGAGGCTAACAGAGCTCAGTGGATAAGACACTCGCTGACCAGAATGAGGAACTCTGAAACCCATGCAGGTTTTGGAAAGCCAGGCAGGTGTGGTAGGGCCCCATAAGTCCCAAGACCTGGGAGACAATGACAGGACGATTCCCAGGGCAAGTTGTCTAGCTTGACTAGGTGGAATTGGCAAGCCCTGGGCTCACAAGAGACCCTGCCTCAATAAATAAAGAGGGGAGAGACTGAGGAAAGACCCTCGGTGTCAACTTTTAGGCCTCAACATACATGTGTACACAGATGAACCTGTACCCTCCCAGACATGTACCAATGCACACATCCACAAAATCGTATATGCATATGCAAAAGGAAAAATAAAGCAAAATAATCTTCTATGAGACTGTCTGTCCAATATGTTTGCATTTAGTGTTTGGCCAGCCTCAGTCTTTTGTTGATCCTTATAGCTAGATATTATATATCAGAATAAATTATGTTCTCCTCCTCCTATTTCTCCTCCTCTTCATCCTCCTCCTCACTTTTACACCTTTCCTTTGAGTGTGCACGTGCTTTCTGTGGCCCGCACAGTCTTCCTTACAGTGAGTGCTCCCTACTTATTTCAAAGTCAGTTCTCCATCTCTTTTCACAAACTAGGCAGAAATTCATTTATTTCCTAAGTTTCGACAAGTCCAAAATGTACATTTCCAGTACTTCATATGGCAGATTAAAGATATACACAAATTCGTGGATGGCTTTCTCATTGAGGTGGAGTTTTTATCTTCTTGAGCCTGCATAGACTTTTATTGTGTAACTGTGTGGGGGTACAGTTTACACAGCAGGAGGGATACTCCCTGGCTTTCTTGGCATAAGCCTTAGAAGATGGGTAGCTTTAGCTTGCTATTTTTTTTTCTTTTTAATCATTCCAGAAGGTCTGAGGTGCCACATAAGAAGTCCAATTATCTGGAAGCCACTCTGGAGGCACTATTTTTATGTGCACTGTGCCCAGGCTTTCAAGCCAAGGTGCTAGACATGTTAACAATGACATCTTGGACCCTCCAGACCATCCATCTGCTTAGAAGAATGAGCAGATAACATTGGTAGATGCCATACTGAGCAGAAAACCATCCTGCTGAGTGAGTTCAGCCCGAGTTCTTGACTGATACAATTGTGAGCTGTGAGAAAATGTTTAAGTCAGTAAGGGATTTGCAGCAGTGACTGATCATCATCTAACAGTTGATAAATTGAGAGCCTAATGTGTATCAGGAGAAGAGTTTTTGAGGTAGATAGATTTGGGGTAAGAAAAGAATTAGCATGCATTTAAGGTTTGTTTTTTGGGGGGGTTGTTTGTTTGTTTTGAGACAGGGTTTCACTGTGGAGCCCTGGTTGTCCTGGAAACTCACTCTGTAGACCAGGCTGTCTTCATACTTATAGAGATCTACCTGCCTCTAAATCCTGAGTGCTGGGATTAAAGGCATGTGCCAGCACTGCCTGGCTAAGGTGTTTTTGTTGTTGTTTTGGTTTTTTTCTTTATGTGATATATCTGGTGTATAAGGTGGTTTTTTTTTTTTCCTTGTCTTTTCTCAGTCTTAAGAAAAATGCATGTAGCTCATTTTGAATGCATGCCAGAGAAGCATAGATCTGGTGTTCGGAAGAAAGGTTTTCATAATACCAATTACTTATCTATATGCCTATAAGCTACAATTTACAAATATACATGCATATATATATCTGTATGTTCTGTGTAGACATATATAGTTAAAGTATATTTTTAGGTAAATTTAACAGTTTGTTTGCTCAGGCAGTGTGTATGAGAAGAGCGTTCTTCTCAATGGTGCAGGCAGCAAGCTGTAATTTTTATTTTTAATTAGCAGACATCTTTTTTTTTTTTTTTTTTTTTGAGACAGGGTTTCTCTGTGTAGCCCTGGCTGTCCTGGAACTCACTTTGTAGACAGGCTGGCCTCGAACTCAGAAATCCACCTGCCTCTGACTCCCGGGTGCTGAGATTAAAGGTGTGTACCACCACGCCCGGCTAGCAGACAACTTCTTAAGATACTATTGAATCCGATAGCAGGAACTGTTGGAGTTTCCAGTGGAAGACAGGATGGTTTTGGAAAGGAACAACCCCATTTTTTTTCTTGTCCCAGTACGTATATCATTGCATGATGGTCACTTAGGTACTGTCTACCAGAGACCCCTCCAACATGAAAACTCACAAGAGCGAGCCCATTCATTTTTACCTATGCCAGAGCAATACTAACTCATGGAACTTTCAAGGGGCCAGAAATCGGATCCCTGTCACTTATGATGTAGTTACTTGCTAGTAACAGTGAAATACATTTTAATTTTTAAACAGTTTAAATAATTGAGAAACAGCTGTAGTAATGATCAGGTATCCAGGCGTAGCATTTGTTAATTAATTGGAAATTACTAAAACCTTGCTAGTCTGGAACGAGGAGTGGACCACAGCTCATCCGGTGCCTGCTTATCACTATGCTTATGCCCACGACTTGTCTCCAGATGCTGTTGCCTTACGCACCGACTGCTGGCAGAGACACACGCCATCGTCCTTTGCAGTCTTACCCTTTTGGGAAAGGTTGATGCAAACACCCTCAGGACTTGTATTAACTTCCTGCTGGGAACTGGTGCTACCATTCTCTTTAGGTGACTATAAGATTTTTCAAGCAAGGATGAGAATATTGTACATTCTAACCTTCGGGGAGCGTGTTCTTGGGATTAACCAATATACCCTGTGTAGGTGACACTGCTTCGTTAGGAGTTACCACATGTGCTAGCCATGAAACTTGTGTAGTTAGTTACCAGAATTCTGCTTCTCCTTTGAAACATAATGTGTTTGTGGTGCTGTCCTTTGTGTGGGAACACTAAAAATAAAGAATGGTGTGGAAATGTGAGGTTGTGCTGGTGTGTGGAAAAGTCATAAAGATAGCTATATATGATACATCTATTATGCATCTGTTTCTAACTATCATCTCTCTCTCTCTCTCTTTCTCTCTCTCTCTCTCTCTCTCTTCTATTTATCTATCTATCTATCTATCTATCTATCTATCTTCTATCTATCTATCTATCTATCTATCTTCTATCTATCATCTATCTATCTTCTATCTATCATCTATCTATCTTCTATCTATCATCTATCTATCTATCTATCTATCTATCTATCTATCTATCTATCTATCATCTATCTATCTATCTATCTCCTAGCTTCTGTCGCCAGGGTCAGAGAGTTCCTTTTGTAACTTCTTGATCTCATTGTTAAAAGAATTTAAGAAATGATATGAAAGGGATCTAACGGACCACTGGTTGAAAACCAACAGAGCAGGAAACCTGGAGATCTTAGTTTCTTGGAAAACACAGAGACTTTAACACTGTAAGAGCTACAGCTTGTAAGACAGAGTGGATGCACTGTGAAATAAAAAACTGGACACCCACAGCATTTGATCCTTCTGATTTTTATGGAAGGGTATGATTGTCCTCCTAAGGTGACATGAACCTTGGGCACAGGAGCAACGCTGCATTCCTGTGTGCCCAATGCTCAATATCACTTGGCTTAATGCTGTAGTAGGTTGAGAGTTAACCTGAGGGCAGACACATTTAAGGAAGGAAGGAACAACAGCTAACTGGATTTTTTGCCATCATTTGCCTTTTAGTCTCGTGGCAGCTATACCTGAGATTTTAAGAGTTCAAACCTGGGCTCTGGTAGCCCTAAGAGGCTCAGCCACTGTCCTCAGTGCACAGTGGTATCTGATGATAAAGAGCACAGAGAAGAGGTTTGACTGCATCAAAGAGACCAGCAAGCTAAGAGGTCCAGTGACCCTCAAATCCATCTTCGTGGGACTGACATGAAGTTTGCCTTTAAATAACAGCAATGAAGCACTCCTGGCCAGAGCTGTGTGAAGTGTACTCCTGGGAGACAAGTCCCTCCTCTGGCTGTCACTGGGGCTTCAAAAGTGTGTTTCTCCAGCAGATTTCTGGGAACATTTGGATTCTTTGGGGCCCAGTGTTTTAATAGTCTGGTAATCAAAGAGTCTCTCCTATCCTCACTCCTGCAAATGAGGAACTGTGTTCAGGCAAGAACAATTAACAGCATTTATTGCCTGAGGCTTACCTTTTAGCTTTGAACTGGGAAGGAAGCACTAACTGTATTTACTACCACGCACTTACCCTTTAGCTTTGCAGCCAGTTTAAAGACCTTGCCGCTGGTTCACCTCTACTCCTGCAGTTCTGGTTCACCTCTACTCCTGCAGTTCTTTATATGCAGTCTATGCTTTCTCACGGACTTGGAAGGCTAGTGGTGGTTTATTATGAATAGCAATGGAAGGCCAGTGCTGGAACATTAGTGAGAAGTAGCTTGGAGATTTTTCATGATCATCCTTGAAACCTACCTTTCTACTCAGTAAAAATTTCCCATCTACCAGGGTATTGCTGACCTCTGATCATGCATTTGTTTTAGAGGACACTGATATATTCATGGTACTCGTATGCCTGAGTGGGTGCCTTGGAAGGACATGACTGCAGAGGATAGTTTTGTTCCCTTTCTTCCTGTCTAGTAGCCCTGATTATTATGTCCCTCGTAGCTGAAGCTACCCCAGCAACAGTACAGTGGACAGTGCATCATGTGGTTCCAATGCCATAACCTATTCTATAACTTGGGTATAGTTGATTGGAATAGGAGTTGCCACATGTGACCAAAGATGAACCAGGCTGATTAATGGGTATTTATTTTTCCTTTTATTAGAAATATGAATTTAGATACATGGCACCACAATATTATAACAGAGTTGGTGTTAAGACTCAAGTGCCAGAATGAATCTGTAAGCTGGAGAGACTCTAAGAGAGCGCATGTAAGCCAATCTTAGATAAGACTCCACAGGATAGCAGTTGAGTCCAGGATAGGGGAGCAAAGGAATGCTGGAGAATTGTGTCATCTCTAGAGTAGAAGAGTGGGCATCCATGCACGGGCACTGCTCTGAGTCATATCCTCTTGCATCCAGAAATGCTTTATATCGGTACTGGGGTTTCCGTATGTAGCTGTCTGGGATGTTATTTTTTTCTTCAGGTAGAACCTTTATTAACTTTTGTTTTGTTTTGTTTTTCACTTGAACTAGGTAGTATTTACCTTTGTTAGTTTCCTAAAGAAATAAAATATGTAGACTTAGCCAAGTGTGGTAGCATGTACCTTTAATCCCAGCACTTGGAAGCAAGGTGAATCTCTCTGAGTTTGAAGTCAGCCTTGTCTAGGCTCTATGCCAGTCAGAGCTATGTAGTGAGGCTATGCCTCAATCAAACAGGCAGACAAAATATTCATAGATAAAAATTCATAGATAAATCATAGTATAAATTCATGAAGCTTGAAAATAAATTTACTCAAGGCATAAATACCCCCTACCCCAAAGTCATCACCTCTAATTAACAGGGTTTGGTAAATATGTATTTTTTCCTTTTTCCTTTTTCCTTTCCTTTCCTTTCCTTTTTCCTCCCCTCCCCTCCCCTCCCCTTTCTTTTCCTTTTCTTTTCCATTGGATATTTTATTTATTTACATTTCAAATGTTATCCCCTTTCCTGATTCTTTCCCCCACCCCATCGAAACCTCCTATCCCATCCCCCCTCCTCCAGCTTCTATGAGGGTGTGCCCCCACCCATCCACCCACCCACTCCTGCTTTCCCTCCCTCTCATTCCCCTACACTGGACCAAGGGCCTCTTCTCCGATTGATGCCCAACAAGGTCATCCTTTGCTACATATGCAGCTGGAGCCATGGGTCCCTCTGTGTGTAGTCCTTGGTTGGTGGTTTAGACGCTGGGAGCTCTGGTTGGTTGATATTGCTGTTCTTCCTATGGGATTGCAAGCCCCTTCAGCTCCTTCAGTACTTACTCTAACTCCTCCTTTGGGGACACCCGTGATCAATTCAGTGGTCGATTGTGAACATCTACTACTGTTAATAGGACAAAACAGCAACCAATAGATTGGTAAAAGATCTTTACCAATCCTATATTCAAAATAATCTTTGTATTATTGTATAATAGAGCAATGATATCCAATATATACAAAGAACTCAAGAAATTAGACTCCAGACAATCAAATAACCATATTAAAAAATGGGGTAGAGCTAAACAAAGAATTATCAACTGAGGAAGCTCGAATGGTCAAGAAGCACCTAAAGAAATGTTCAACATCCTTAGTCATCAGGGAAATGCAAATCAAAACAACCCTGAGAGTGTACTTTTAATAAGGTTGGTTTCTCTGAGGTTGGTGAATCATGGAGTTGCCTGCAGTTGACCATAAATGTTAAAATGTTCATGACCTAAAGTCTAATTATTATCTTTCATGCTGCAGACATTCATAACACCCCTTATGTGGTGCATTTCAAAATTGAACAAAATAGACAATTTCCTCACTGTCATTCCTACTCACATTAATATAAAACCTGCACTAAAAATCCATTAAATGCTTTGTAGCTGCTTGAAACTCTAATATGCAGAAGCAAATTTTGTTTCTTTATTGTTTTTTTTTTTGATTTTTGAGAATTTCACATAAGCACTGAAATTCATCATTTTCATCTCTATTTCTCTCCATTCCAATTCCTCCTGTGTCCTCTCTCATCCCCCCTTAACTTCATGACCTCTTTGTCGATAATTACTATCATCTCACACGTACACACACACATACACACACACACACACACACACACACACATACACACACACAGAGTTTAAGTTGTCAACACACACAGGAATAGGAAACTTCAGTTGAGGAGGAATTGACTCTTTCAGACTTCCCTGTGGCCATACCTGAGAACTATTTTTTTAATTGTTAATTGATGTAGGAGAGCCTGGTCTTTTGTGGATAACACCATTCCTTGGCAAGTCAGTCTGGGTTACATAAGAAGGTTAGCTGAGCAACCAAGGAGTGCAAGCCAGTAAGTAGTGTTCTTCCACAGTTTATATTTTAATTCCTGGGCTCCGTTCCACGATGGACTGTAATCAGTGGGCTAAATAAACTCTCTCCTTCCCAAGTCATGGTATTTATCATAGCAACCGAAAGTAAAGTGTGACCCTCACCCCATATACACAGACAGACGACTCCTACCCTATAGGCTCTGGAAACCTACTGGGCCTCCTTACTGTTGCTATTATGTTTAAGGCTGACCAATTTGGATAATTTTTCGGGGGGGGGGTTGTCCCCACAGAATACTGATTTTCCGTTTCCTGCAGCCATTGGCTTTAGCTCTTCATCTCAGAGTGAGGCTGTGTGAATTTTCCCCTCTGTGAGTCAGCATGCTGATTGTTGTCATTATACGGATCCTGTTCAGGTCAGCACATCCAAGGTTCTATAAATAAGACACAATAATGTTAGTTTCCCCCAAAAAAACCTAAGAGGCATTAGAACATCATTTTGCCTATTTTCTAGAAGCTAAGAATGGCTAGGAATTCTGGTGTTCTTTCCCACATTTGTTGGCGTTCCAGATTCCCTTCCAGGAATTCTGGTGTTCTTTCCCACATTTGTTGGCATTCCAGATTCCCTTCTTGAGAAATATCAACATGGGATATTTCCATGTGCATGTCACAAATTCATTATATCCTCCAATAATCTAAATTCAAACCCCAAGATCATATTGTGGGAAGCGGGTGTGGCCGCGGCTATGGCTGCGTGAGCCAACGTCATCCTGGCTCACTGCCAAGCCCCGTGATTCCCTGCTTGTTTACCAAAAACCTGATTATGTGCACCTGAATGATCACACGCACCTAAGTGATCACAGTCTGCGCACCTGGGTGATCACGTGCTGTCCGCCTGACACATAGCGTCATACATCATGGTATTGAGTCACTGGCTTATCAACGTGCACCCTGTCTGCATGCATGGTTCATGTGCTGAATGCTGATTGGATGATGGAAGAGTGATGAGAGATAAGTGCAGAGTGTGGAAGGGGATAAATTGGGCGATCCCCCAGAATCGAGAGAGCAGGAGATTGAGTGCGTGTGAATGCATGTGTGCAGGCGTGCAGCAGAATCTAGGGAATAGGGAATAGAGCTGGAGCAGAAGCTAAGGGATAATAGGGCAGAAGCAGAAAGAGAATAAAGGAAGCTGCAGCGCGGGAAGCTGTGAAAGCTGCTCAAACCCTGCCTTGGCATATGTGTTGTCTTTGCTCTACCTCCGCTGGCCGGAGGCTGGGGTTCCCCGACACATATGACTCAGCTATACCACTCCTGAGCATGTATCTGAAGGCCGCTATATCCCACAATGGAGATACCTGCATATCCATGCTTCTCACCCTAGGAGCCCATTAGTGGATGAATGGTAATGAAAATTTGGTATTGATTTTTCTTTGGTACATTCCCACTGGGTAGCATAGTGTCTGTACTAGTCTATATTCCGACCAGTATACCTCCTAATTCATCTACCTCCTAACCCTAGCCAGTGTTTGTTGGTGATTGCCTTGTGATGAGAGTCATTCTGATGGAGGCAAACAGTTTTAATTTGCATTTTCATGATATTGGGAATCTATATCTTTAATGCAAAGTGTTTATTATTTTAAATTGTATGTGTGTACATATGAGTGTAGTTGCTCAAAAAGGCCAGAGGTGTTCCATAGCCTGAGAGTAGAGTTACAGGTGGTTGTAAGCTGCTTGATGTGGATGCGGAGATTTGAAGTTGGGTCCTCGGGCTGGTGAGATGGCTCAGTGGGTAAGAGCACCCGACTGCTCTTCCAAAGGTCCGGAGTTCAAATCCCAGCAACCACATGGTGGCTCATGACCATCCATAACAAGATCTGACTCCCTCGTCTGAAGACAGCTACAGCATACTTACATATAATAAATAAATAAATCTTAAAAAAAAAAAAAAAAAAAAAAAAAAAAGAAGTTGGGTCCTCTGGAAGAGCAACACATGCTCATATCCACTGAACCACCTTTCCACGCCCTTGACTGGACATTCTTGAGATGTGTTTCTTGCCTATTGGTATTTCTTCTTTAAAAACTTCTGAGAACTTCACACACAAAGTTCTTCATGCGTCTATATCACTCTTGTCTCCCTCCTCAATCCCTCCCATGTTTCCTCTCCAATAGTCATGACTCTTCTTTAATTATTATTGTTACACATGTGTAAATATGTAAGTATACATACACAAACATGTACATAGTTACATTTAGTATTGAGCCCATTTAGTATTGTCTGTAGGTATCCAGGGATGACCTCTGTATTTCTTCCTTTGTGACCCGTCTCTTTATTTTATTAGCCAATTTATTGATGGCCTAGGTTTTTTTGTGCGTATTTAATTTGTTTTTGAGAAACAGTCTCACTGTGGTTGGCTGGAAATCTCATGTGGATCAATAGGTCTAGTTGCAAAGTTCTAAAGGTTTGCCTGTTTCTGCCTCCCAAGTGCTGGGATTAAAGATTTGCACCATTAATTTTCACAGTTCATTTTATGTTTCAGATACTGTACCCTGTCAGGTATGTAGTTGGCAAAGATTTTCTCCCACTCTGCTGTCTGTTTCCGTTTTTTGTTTTTTTTGTGAAATCCAGTTTGTGCATTTGAAGATTATTTCCTGAATTTCTGGAGTCCTTTTTGAAAAGACCTAAATCCTGAAGTGTTTTACTCACACTTTTCCTTATCATTGCTAAAGTTCCTGGCCATATGTGAAGGCTCCAATCTGTTTCTCTTTTTGTACCACATGAGAGGTACAGGCTGATTTTACCCTTTCACATGTGCACGCACATGTTACCCTGGACCATTTTCTGAGGATGCCTATTTTTCCAATACATGTTTTTGACACTTTGGTTGAAAATTAGGTGGCTGTCACAGCTCGGCCTGTTACTCTCTCCCATTCAATTACACGTTGACATTTGTTACAGTGTTGCAGATTTTGTTCCTGGGGGGCCCAGTGGGATTTGAGATCAGGGACTGTTGCTGTTAGCATTGCCCTTTCTGCTCAGGATGGCTTTGGGTAGCCTAGGTCTTTCATACTTCTATATGAATCTTAGAATTTTCCCCCTAGTTCAGTGAAGAATGTAATTGAATTTTTAATAGAGATTATGTTAACTAGATAGATTGCTTTGGTCCTAGTCATCATGCCTTCCCTGCCAGATAGATTATATCACCTTAAAACTGTGAACCAGAATAAACCAGTTCTCACTGAGGTTGCTTATTGATCATAGTGGGGAAAAAGTCATATGCCGTGTAAGAAAAGAAAAGAACCTGGTAATGTTGGCTCACTCCTGCAATCCCACCATTTGGGAAATAGAGGCAGGAAGATCAGGAGTTCAAGATCACCCTTAGCTACATAGTATCTGAGGCAGCCTGAGCTACAAGAGACCCTGTGTCTTAGTTACAGTTCTAAAGGGTAGTTGAGTCTGTTACCATCAAGAGAGCATGGCAGCAGGCATTCAAGCAAGGTGTTAGAGCAGTAGCTCAGAGACTATGTTAAGACAACAAGCATAAGACAGAGAGAAAGAGGTTTACTGGGAATAATGTGAGCTTTTGAAACTTCAAAGCCAGTCTGCCTGACATACCCTACAAGGCCACACCTCCTAATCCTTCCCAAACAGTTCCACCAACTACAGAACAAGCATTCAAATATATGAGCCTATGGGCCCATTCTCTTTCAAACCACCACATCCTGTCTAAAAAGAATAGAAAGTACAAAAAGAGCCTCCTTTTCATCAAGCCATGGACTTAAGAGAACACAAAGGTAGACTGCAAAGTGACACAAATTGCCTGCTGTTGCTGAAGTTGTCTCCCTGGGGAGATACAAAATAATATTTATCCCTCTTCCTAGGGTCAAATTTGCCTTGGAGAATCAATGAGTTCATTAGACTCTCTCTTTTTTTTTAATTTTCTTTATTTATATTTCAAATGCTATCCCAAAAGTTCCCTAT
>NC_034596.1:97145898-97158289 GCF_900095145.1 Mus pahari
TTCAGCAGAATCTTGCTGGCATGAGCATTAGTATCTAGGTTTGGTGGCTGATGATGGGATGGACTCCCGAATGGGGTAGTTTCTGGATAGTCCATCCTTTCATCTTAGCTCTAAATTAGACTCTCTTAAAGAACAATGGGTGAGGGGTTATGAGAAAGAGTATAGATGGCCTTAAAGAAGTCACACTGGGAAGTCTGCAACCAACATGGATGATTGTGTGTATGACCCCTACTCTTAGTCCTTCCCAGCCTATATACTTCTGGTCCCTGCCTGGGACAACATGCAATTAGGACAGAACCGTGTACAGCTGATTGGAGGAAATAGCTGGATCTTTGGGTAAGGGTCCTCATCTTTTTGTTTGTTTGTTTTTCTTTTTTGTTTGTTGTTTGTTTTTTGTTTTTTGAGACAGGGTTTCTCTGTATAGCCCTGGCTGTCCTGGAACTCATTTTGTAGACCAAGCTGGCCTCAAATTCAGAAATCCTCCTGCCTTCTGCCTCCTGAGTGCTAGGATTAAAGGCATGCGCCACCACACCCTGCTCCCTCCTCATCTTTTATGAGGGAAGATCAACAACCAACAAGCCAACCTATGATGGATGATCTTTTGCAAGTGGTCATAGAGGAGCTCATGAGGATGGTGGCACTTTGAGGATAGTCTTATACAACACCTGCAACATAGAAAACTGACAGAGAGATTATAACTAGATGACACAAACCACTCCTGCAGATTAATAAGGAAAAGAAGACAATTTGTCAAGATAGTTAGAGTTGAATTGGAACTTCACAGGAAAGGAAGCCAAGTATAAAATAATCCTGTGAAATAGGCTCAATTTACTGGTAATTGGCAAATTGCAAAAGAGAACCTCCTACACAATTATCTGAACAGCTTAAATTAAAAAAGGCTGCAATGTATAATATGGCCACAGATGTATAGAGCTACTGGTGGAAGCATAAGTTGGCACAGTCATTTAAAAATAGTTTAGTATGATTTGCTAGAGATAAAGCAAACGTATGAATAGCAATTTCAGACTTAGGTATGCACTTAACTATATTAGTTACTTTTCTATTGCTGTGTGTGGTGGCTTGAATGAAAATGGCTCCCAAAGAGAGGCTCCAAGAGAGTGGAACTATTAGAAGGCGTGGCTTTGTTGGAGTAGGTGTGGCCTTGTTGGAGGAAATGTATCACTGGAGGTGGGCTTTGAGGTCTCAGATGCTCAAAACAGCACCAGTGACTCACTCTCTTCCTGCTGCCTGACAATCTGAATATAGAACTCTCAGGTACCACTCCAGCACCATGTCTGCCTGCATGCCACCATGCTTCTTGGCATGGCAATAATGGACTAAACCTCTGAACTGAAAGCCAACTCCAATGAAATGTTTCCTTGTAAGAGTTGCCATGGTCATGACATCCATTCACAGTGACAGAAACCCTAACTAAGGCACTGTAATAAACACTACAACCAAGGCAATTTATAAAAGGAAGGGTTTATTTGGCTACAGTTGCAGATGGAAAAGTGTCTGTCATGTCTGGGAATCATGGCAGTAAGGTGCAGACATGTCAGTTGGAGCAGAAGCCAGGAACTCACATCTTGAACTGCAAGTATGAAGCAGAGATAGTAAACTTGGACTTATATAAGTTTTTAAGCTCTCAAAGCTTTCCCAACTTTCAGTGACTTTCTTCAACAAGGCTATACCTCCTAAACCTCCCAAACAGCATCATTGATTAGAACTGAATATTTAAATCCCAAGCCCATGAAAGGCATTTCTCATTCAAATTATGACATTCCTCTGTCTGGCTCCCATAAGCTCCCACCCATATCATGCAAAATGCATTTAGTACAACATCCAACGTTCCCATAAACTTTCAGTTTCAGACACTTTGGAGGTTCAAAGTTTTTTCTTGGGATCAAGACATTTTTTTAATCGTAACTCATAAAATCAAAAAGCAAATTTCATACCCCTACATACAATGTCATAGAATATACATTACCATTGCCAGAAAGAGGAGCACTGGGCCAAAGCAGGACTGAACCCTATCTGGGCAAACACCAATTCTTGGACATGCCTGATGTCTGAAACTTTAGTTTCAAAGGTCTTAGATGGCTCTGTCCCTCTAGCTTTGCTGCCTGCAACATACATCTCTCTCTTGGGCTGGTTCCATTATCTGTTTGCAGCTCTCCATGATAGATGGTTCCGGCATCTGCAATATCTTGGAGTCTCCATGGTAATCCAGGCTTCACTTTCATAGCATCTCACAGCCTCTTGACCTATTAGGGTCTTCCGGCAGGGATTCTCTGCCACATGCTGGTCGGCTCTCACAGCTCTCAGAAGCCAAGGAAGATGAATCCATGACTCATTCACTCTTGCATTCTTCATGTCTCTAAAGCCGGAGTCCTGAGGACAGCCCTGCCAAGTGTGGATACCAGCTTGGGGTGGACTCTCATCCTTTTGTATCACATTAGCAATGCCTTTTGTTTGTTCCTGCTTTCTAGGAACAGAAACTCTATAAGCATTTTCTTTTCACAAATTAGAAGATTATCATGGTGGCGTTTTCCCTTTGTTACAGGGTACACCAGGCCTCTTCTTAATGGTGTAAATCTCCTTAATGATTGTCTCCTCTCATCTAGCACATTATTTGGCTGTAACATTACATTTTCTAACGCTCCCTTTCTCTCTAAATTGTATGTTTTAAAAAGTTCTTTCTGCCTACTTGTTCTTTTTCATTGTAGATTTGCATAAGCATTATCAATAACGACCACACCGTAGATTCGATGCTATGTTGTTTTAGAATCTTCTCTATCAAAGAAATCAGTCCATGTATTAGTTATTTTTCTGTTGCTGTGGTAAAACACTGTTTGACTAAGGCAACTTAAGGAAAAACTTTGATTTGGGCTTATGGTTCCAGAAGGGTAAGAGCTCATGGTGGGGAGGCTTGGCATTGAGAGACAAGCATATTGGGTGGAATAGAAAGTCCAGGGCTCACTCCTGAAGTGCAAGCACAAAGCATCATAAACATAAAATGGTGCAAATCTTTCAGCTCTCAAAGCCCACCCCACAGTGACATATTCTTCCAGTAAAGCCATACCTCCCAAACTTACCTGACCAGAACCAGCAACTCGGGATCAAGTATTTAAACATCTGAGGCTATGGGGGACATTTTTGTTCAAACCACCTTTTAATTAGCCTCTGGTAAGTTCTCAGGGAAAAGGGCAGAAGACAGCCAGATTCTTTGCGAAAATATCATAGGAAGAGCCATGAAAGTACTTTTCTTCCTTCTGAAATTTCTTGAGCCAGTTCTCTACAGTTTGATTTGCTCTCAGCACCACTGCCTTATAGGCTCGAAGATTGCTGCTTATAGCTCTCAACCATGTATGTTATCAAAGTTCCAAAGCCTTCCATATTCCACCACATAACAGCCAGGTCAGATTCATACCTGCACATACAGTAATACCCAACTCCTGATACAACTCCTGTATGAGTTACTTATCTGTTGCTGTGACAAAACACTACGACTAAGGTAGAAGGGAGAGTTTTTCTAGGTTACAGGTTCCAGAGGGAAAAGAGTTCACCATGATGCGGACGTGACAAACAGCAGGCGTGGAGGTAGATCAGGAACCTGAGAGCTCACATCCTCAGTTACAAGAATAAAGCAGAAAGAAGACTGTGAAAGTAAAGCAAGGCTTTTAGCTCTCAAATCTCAGCTCCAATCACACACTTCCTTTAGCAGAGTTGCACCACCTAAACCTCTGCAAACAGAGTCACCAAGTGGGGACTAACTGTTCAAATCCCTGAGCCCATAAGGTCAGAGCTCATTCAAATGTTGGCACTGTGTATTGTGTTTCAAGGTAAATTTTCCTTTTTGTTTGTTGGCATTCACACGCTGAATCTCAGTCTCTCTCTCTCTCTCTCTCTCTCTCTCTCTCTCTCTCTCTCTCTCTCTGTGTGTGTGTGTGTGTGTGTGTGTAGAAGCTAGTGACAAGGATGATACTAAAAAGCTAGAGTATTATTATTTTTTTCCATCTTCAGCCATGGAAGTTCCCTGACAACTCCATTTTCTACTTCATTTTTCTCCAGTACCAGCTGTTCCCTAAGAAGCATTTCCACAGGATACAGGATAGGATTGTGAATCTTCCTGAAATATTGGTCTTTGAGGAATGATCGCTCAGATCTTGGGGATTACACCTAACAGATCCTCAAAGAAATGAAGGACTGAATCCTTCCTGCTATTTTACCATTGGTGACAAGCTTCAAGGGCGTGCAATAAATTCGACCTGAGCATTGACAGAGGCCAGAGAAGTAATTCGGGACATTAGTATGCTCATAAAAATAATTGGGAAAAGTCTTCTAAAAATGATGTTGGCCATATGTTCAGACGTAGTCTAGCGACTAATAAAATTTCCTTGATCTTCAGTTCTTTTAAGAACTCATTTGTACAAAGAGAGCAAAGAAAGCAATTACCCTCACAGTCAGATTTGTAACTGTTGAGAGGGAGGTATGGAGTTCTGACTAGGATGGGAGGGGGAGTTCAAGGATTTTTGTAGTGGTGGCATGTCTTGTGTCTTGACCTGGGTGTGGTTACATGGTATTAGCTTGATTAACCACCATTCATTAAGCTGCACTTTTATGTTTTGCATACAGCAGCTCTGCCCTATACGTGAGGAATATCTGCCCTATACGTGAGGAATATCTTCAGCTCATCAGTGGGTGTCAGAAACTACAGATGGTGCTGAGCCGTGCATGTCATATCTTTTTTTCCTATACAGACATACTTATGGTAAAATTCAGTCTATAAATTAAGCACAAGAGTAACAATACCAATTTCTTATAATACAGACAGTTATTACAATGTACTTTAATAAAAGTAACGAGGATGTGGGTTTTCTCTTTTTAGAGAGAATCCAATATTAGTGTGTGTATATATATGTATATGCATATGTGTTTGTGTGTGTGTGTGTGTGTGTCTGTGTTTGCCTGCACATATAGATGTGATCTGTGTGTACACTACTGATGAGGGCCAGAAGAGGATGTTAGTTTTCTTGGAACCAAAGTTATGTATAGTTTGTGAGCTGTCAAGTGGGGTCTGGGAACCAAATCTGGGTTCTCTGCAAGAGCAGTCAGTGCTCTCAACTGCTGAGCCGCCCCTCTAGTCCCTGTATTAGTATGTTTGAATCACAGCTGATACAAGTAATTAAAGTTGCACAAAAGCAAAGCCAGAGATCAGAGGGAGGTCTGTGCTTTGCTGTATTTCCCAGTATTAATGGCTTTACGGGAGATTCTGAAACAAGACTTCAATTTGTCTTAAAATTATCTCTCTTAAGGAGATATAATGTTGAATGCCCCTTTAAACCCCTGGATAATGGATAATATTTTTGACTTATTAGAAACAGCTTTATGAAGTGATGGTTTAAGGAGTGATGGTTTTCTTGATATATGGATATTTTTCTAAAGAAAGAATGCAACCCAGACCCAGAAAGACGACCATTGAATATTTGTTCACCTTAGAGTACATATCCTGGAGCAACTGCAGAAACCAGCAGAGTACAAAGAGAACATTGTTGGGGCAAGGTGTCTATGGGGGCAACAGAGAGGGGACTAGCAGGGTACAAGTGATCTGAGCAGGGTAAATAGGAAGGGGGACTGTAATGAGGGAGGGCGGAGACAAGTGTAGAGGAGCAAGGTGGGTAAATAACAGTAAGGATTTCCAAAAAGACCATAGGGAATTATTTTTCTAAAACAAATGGCTAATACATGTAAATCTGTGTATCAACAGATAGTTTAAATGAAAATTTCTCATTAGATATCATCTAATAAACCCCCCAACATCAGGCATGAGAAACCCTCTTTTGAGTTAGAGACTCCCCAAATTTTGCAGACTATTGTTTCTGCTCTTGGTTGCCCCTCAGAGGTAGAAGGTAGGTCTCTCTGGTTAAAACAGCATACGCTTCAGACACAGGGCCTAAAGGGCCGGGAGCTGGAGCAGACCTGAATGTCTCCTCTCTGAGTATCAGCTTTCATGGTACCAGAAGTTGCCATGTTAGTTTTCAAAGGTGGAAAGCAACTAGCAGTCCTACCAGCTGTGACACCTATGAATCACAACAATGAGCTGTATGGCCCAATGGCTCTAAGGGTAAGTAGTGGCCTGCATACCTGGCTGGTGACCTATGGCTTTCTAATTGGAGTTCAGACCTGCTCAACAAGAGGGAAACCATGCCTTGCACTGGAAACCTAGCCATGGCTAGTAAAGTCATGAATCTTCAGGGAGAACCCACAACCATTACTTTACGGAGTTATATAATCCTCAACTACATTCTCAGTATTTGTCCTCATGCTCACAGACAAGTGTAGTCCTCACTCCTCACCAAGGAAAATTCTTGCAGCAGATGGGAGACCATTACATAAAACTACAACCAATCAGAATGCAGTTGTAGAGTTCAGTCCCAATAGATACAAAACAATTCCTGCACCCAAGGCTCAGGGAACATTGCAGGATAGTGTGCTGTGAGAATGTGTCTCCTAGTAATGCTAGAAGCTGTACTAATAAAGTCTGAGCAATATGACTATGTAAACATGAGCAGAACAAGGACAGACAAGGACTTGCTAAAGTGGGCTAGGAAAAGACCATGTGGTTTCAAGCCTACACAAAAGACTAGAGGCAACTAGGGATGCTGAAAGGGGGAGAAATGTTCTCCCCCAGGGCAGAGCACACCAATTAGTTTTCCAATACCAAACAGTTACCCATGAAAACATACAAACAAATAACATTATTACAGACTGAGCAGATTATATTTAGGAATATATATATGTGTGTGTATGTGTGTGTGTATGTATATATACATGCATAAAAACAAATAATTAAAATAGAGTATCATGATTAGAAATTTGAAACAGAATAAGTATGGGTATATGGAAGGGTGTAGAGGGAAGGGGAAAATAGTGCAATTATATTATAATCTCAAAAATAAATAATTTAAAATAAAACATTTAAATATATATAGAAAAATGAAGAGAAACTAAGAGAATATGGCTATGTGTGACTCACCTGTGTAACAAAAAGATATGGGTGTGAAGATTAACATCTGAAAATGTCAACAATTGTCCTGGGAAATTTTGAAAATGGGAGATTAAAATATTTTGTATTCTTTTAGGAAAAAAAAATGCATACCATTTTGTGGTTAAATACCTGTGCCTAGAAATGTTCTTCACAGAGCAGGAAGTAGGACCTGTTGCACACAGTAGGGTTGACTGTTTCTTCAGTGACTCTAAGACTTAATGATTAAACAGGACTGTTCTTGCCTTTAATGTCTTCCATTAACATTTTAGTGAGAATAAAGTTTATAGTTTCCCATAGCTCACATAGGAAATAGGGCTCCCTTTCTTTCTCCTTCCTGCCAATATAAATTCCTTTAAAACCCATTTATTTATTTACTTACTTACTTATCTATCTATCTATCTATCTATTTATTTATTTAGTGCATGATTGCTCACAGGGGTCACCCCACTCAGCATATCATAATAAAATAATAGCAATGATATCTGTTTTTACAAAGAACTTACGGCATGCCACGTGCTCCTCCAAAAACTTTACAAGAGTTAGCAAGTTTGGAACATAAATACATAAATGGCCTCAGGAGACCAGTTCAGGATGGAGAAGATGAACAGCAACAAGAACCAGATTTACTTATCTAATTTATCAGATGTTGTGTCTGTGGCTGCGTGGGGCAGCTGCTTAGAAAGGTTTCACCAGGCTAATCACCCACAAATTGTCAGATCATTATGAAGCATCTAGGATTTTCCCGAGTTTTATATTGTACAAACACTAAGGGACTATAGGAGAGGTCACTTGCAGCCACAGTAACTAGGATGCTTTGCAACTGAGAAGGAAAACTCCCCTTTGAACAACAGCTATGGTTTGCTAGGTAAGCAGTTGCTGCACACGCCCACTGACATGAGGGTAGGAATGAGCATAAAGCAGAAGGGTGTGTGTTGGGGTCAACAAGGGAATACACTTCAAATAGAATCAAGTTTCTCAGAGAAATGTTATTTGAGAATGAAAAAAAAAATCCTCAAGTGGAATGTTCTAAAACAGAATGTTGGAAGGTCTCAAGAGAGTGAAATAGAAGTGACATGAGTCTTGGGCACTACTCACTACAGATCAGCTAAAAAAAAAAAAAAAAAAAAAAAAAAAAAAGCCTATTTTTGGTGCTGTTCATTACCAAAGGAAGTCAGGACTGGAACTCACACAGGGCAGGAACTTGGGACCAGGAGCTGATGCAGAGGTCATGGAGGGATGTTACTTACGGGCTTGCTTCCCCTGGCTTGCTTAGCTTGCTTTCTTATAGAAACCAAGACTACCAGCCCAGGGATGGCTCCACCCACAATGGGTCTTCCCACCCTTGATCACTAATTGAGAAGATGCCTTACAGCTGGATCTCATGAAAACATTTCCTCAAGGGAGGCTCATTTCTGTGATAACTTCAGCTTGTGTCAAGTTGACACACAAAACCACCCAGTGCAGAAGGGATATGTAGATATTTGTTTAGGGCAGCTGTGTGGGGAAGGGGCAGGTAGATGCTCAGGGCAGCTGTAGAGATCTAATGGGGAAGACACAGGACAAATGTGACACAAGGACAAATGTGAATGTACCGATAAGGTTCCAGAGACTTTGGCACATACAGCTTTCAAATGATTAAACCATGCTAGGAGCAGGGAGCAGAATTGATTAAAGAGGAACAAGAGAGGCATCTGGGGACCCCTGAGGAAGGGATTTCCTTGACTTGGACATGAGATCAAGAAGAAATGGATGCATATTACATAATTAAGTATGGCTAGAAAGAAATGAGTTTGGGGGTAGTTCTGAAAAGGAAATGGCAACCCATGAATCCCAGTCAAATCGTCTGCATGAAGGAAAACAAGTCTGGGCCATGGTGACTGAGACTGATGGCCTGGGGAGGAGAAAGAAAATTGGGACGAGGTAGGAGAATAAGGCCTGGCTTATGTGTGCTGAGCTGACGGTGCTGATGGAGTGTCTGTATATAAACATCTCTCAAACAGTTAAGAACACAAGCTCGAATCTTGAGAGACCAGGACAAAAGGAACCGAAAATCTTCACCATGTAAGCTATAATCAAACCACAGGGGCAGACAAGCTATCCATATGACAGTGAGACCATCCAAAAGGGCAGGACCCCAAAGCAAAGCTTTCAGAAACAGCTCATGATTTTGAAAGTAGGGGAGAGAAGATGAAGAAACAGATAACAGCTTTAGTTGGCTTTCCTGCACTGTGACACCTGAGTTGTCAAGCAGGAAGGTTTGTCTGGGCTCAGTTAGGGGCATTTCAGTCTACGATAGAGCTGGAGATGGTGTGGTTTTCAGGACTATAGCAGGGGCAGCACAACATGATGTGTGTATGTGATGGAGCAAAAGTCCCTTGTTCCCATTCCCGTATCCCTCCCCCACTCCCCTCCCCCAACCAACGGACTGGGAATGCAGCTCAGAGGCACAGCACTTAGCTTGTGAGATTCTGCATTTGCTTCCCCAAACTGAAAAACAACTGGAGTTGAGGTACTTCCTTCATGGCTTGGAAGTTGTAACTAAGAGGAAGGGGCTAGTGTCCCACTGTCCCGTTCAAGGACATGCTCCCAGTGACTTAAAGTCCTGGCACTAGATCCTACTCCTTAAAGCAGCAGTTCTCAACCCATGGTTGCAACCCCCAAAGACTATCAGAAAACACAGATATTTACAATGCAATTTAAAACAGTAGCACCAAAATAAATTTTTACATTACAGTTACAGAGTAGCAACAAAATAATTTTTATGGTGAGGGGGGGTCACCATAACACAAGGAACTAACTGTATTAAGGCGTCACAATATTAGGAAGATTGCATGTAGTGCACATACATACATTAAGGCAAAATACTCATACACCAAGATAAGCCCAGAAAACATTTTATAAGAAAGAGAAAAGGTCTCACATGGATAATGCCTTGAGACTCAATGCAATCTTACAGCCTAATAACTACATTCTAGTTTTCTGGTTGGGCATAGTCAATACTCAGAAGGCAAAGATAAGTAGATGTCTGTGAGTTCAAAATCAGCCTGGTTCCAGGCCAGCCAAGGCTACATAGGGAGACCATGCCTAAAAGTAAAATCCATTTATTTATTATTTTGCAGTTCAGGGGATGGGATCCAGGCCATCCCATGTACCTTATAAGGCTTAGCTCTACTCCTCCTTCATTTCATGATCTGAGACTGTATTTTTAACAGTCTCTGGTTAATGCTCTCCTTGGCTAGTACAACACCTAGTTTTGACCAGGTTATGTAGGGAGTCAGGTGGAGATGAAGAGATGAACAAGAAAGTGCTAGGTAGGAAGAGTGAAGACTGAAGAAAGAATAGAAGGAAAGAAAAGAGAGCAAAAGGCTTCACACAAGAGGTATCTAAGCCCAGATTGCACAAGCTAACTTAATGGTGAGAATTGGAGCAAACACACAAGACAGAACACCCCAAGAGCGTGTGAATTCACTACAAATAAAGTTGTGTTTGTGTGGGCGTGTGTGTGTGTGTTTTTCTAAGAAGCTGCCAAAGACCCTAAAGCAAATATGATTGCGCTGAAGGTAGGAGTAAAGTCATAAAGAGGAACAAATGTTATGAACGGAATGAAGCAGACATGAAATGGGAACAGGTAAATATGAAAGATGTAATTAGGTGTGTGAAAATAAAATATTTACATCCTTGAAATGGAAAATTAAATCACCGAGATGCATAATAGATCGGACACAAAAAGAGCCAGTGACTTCAGAGATAAATGTAGCTCAGTGGCAAAGTGTGTGCTAGCTAGTGTCTGTTAGCCCTGGGTTCGATCTGCAGCCCCCCAAAGAGAGGAGATGGTGGGGGGAAGAAGGAGGAGAAGAAGAAGGAGAGAGAAGAGAGAGAAGAAAAGAGGGAGATGGGAGAGAGGAGGGAGGAGAGGAGAGGGAGAGAGAGAGGGGAGATGGGAGAGTGAGTGGATTTTGAGTGATTCACTTAGACTGCATCATGAGGTGTAAAAGGTATGGGATATGAACAAGCAGTTAAGAGATACTGAAAGAGCAAGAACGTCTGTAGTATCCAACGCGAGCTGAAGAATCAGCAAAGGAAGGGGATGGCAGAGAGGAGAAACACAAGCAAAACGGCACACATTCTTCTAGAGTCACATTTTCTGAGTCCTCAGATGATAGAAAAGGTACTTTCAGTACTGAGAAGGATAAAGTAAATCTACAAGAAAACATACGACATTAAATGTGCAGAAAGTCAATAATCCACCCAAACTTGTAAAATGACTAAAGGGGGAAGTTTTAAAATTTTTATCATCATCATCATCATCTCATCATCATCATCTCATCATTGCCATCATCATTGTTTTTGTTTGTTTTGAAGCAGGATCTCATTATGTAGCCCTGGCTGTCCTGGAGTTCACTGTGTAGACCAGGCTGGCCCTTAACTCACAGGGATCTCTGCCTTCTGAGTGCTGGGATTAAAGGCATGTGTCACCATGCCTAGCCATGGGTTTTGTTGTTGTTGTTTTAAATAAGTCAGAATGAGAGCAAACTTCTTACAAAATATTCTAGCATGCAAAAAAAAAAGTATTGAAGAAAAAAATTCTTTTGAGCCAGAATAATTCAACCAACTAAATGCCATCAAAAGATAGGTGAAAGAGAGACACTCTCAGACTCAAAGGCCCGAGTTATGCAGTTCGACAGCTTTTGTTATTTTTATGTTAGAAAATGCTTAATCACACTTACTTAGTAGTGTGTGTGCACCCACACACATGTTCATGAGTGTGGGGGATCAGAGGGTTAATGTGTGTGTGTGTGTGTGTGTTGTCTCTTTCATTGATGATGACTCTCAGGTTGTCAGGTTTGGTAGCAGGTGCCCTTACCTCCAAGCTGGCTCTCCAGCTCCTTATCCCTTTTATAAAGAACTGAAGCGGGGAACCTATGGAGGTGCGGAGGATGAGGGACAATTATGAGGTCAGTGACTGGAAAAGGCCAGATCATCAGTGAGTTTTGTTACAAAGGCAAACCGAAACTCTACCTAACAACAATATACTAGGGATTCACATTCAGTCGAGAAGACATTATAAATATTATAGTTTGCAAGCCAGGCGTGGTGGTGCACACCTTTTTTAAAAAATTTTTTATTATTATTTTCTTTATTTACATTTCAAATGCTATCCCAAAAGTTCCCTATATCCCCCCCCCACCCCTGCTCCCTTACCCACCCATTCCTACTACTTGGCCCAGGCCTTCCCTTGTGCTGGGTCATATAAAGTTTGCAAGACCAAAGGGCCTCTCTTCCCAGTGATGGCCAATTAGGCCATCTTCTGCTACAAATGCAGCTAGAGACACAAGCTCAGGG
>NC_034596.1:97158300-97159537 GCF_900095145.1 Mus pahari
TATATGTGTGTGTGTGTGTGTGTGTGTGTGTGTATGTATATTATTTTGCTAGAAGAATTCATAGCTGAAAATTTATTTTACAGACCAAAACAACCAGTAAAAGACCAGAAGTGGAATCTAACCCTTTCAAATCGGCAGATGGAAAGGGACATCTTGTGTAAGTTTTGTATATTAAAAGCACAATTACAGACTAAGAGAAAAATGAAGGAATAATAAAGACTATGCAAAGCAAGAAGGTGAACATAAGCCAAGCATATGGGAAGAAGCACAGAAGACAGTCTGCCTGTTACTGACAGAGATTATGGGTCTAAATGCAAAGCCTCAATCCTGTTGCAGATTAAAAGAGATAAAACTTAAAACCACACAGATTCCACAAGAGTAAAGAGATGTAAAGGATACTCAAAGCAAACACTGTTCAAAACCCTGATTCAGAAAGGCTGCCACAGCACACAAAGAAGTTAGGGTACACTTGTTTGAAAGGAAGAATAAAGATGCAGCCAATTAACAAGAGAGACCACCAGGAAGATGTAACAGTTAGGTTTCCACTTAACAATGTAACCTTTAATTTACAAACATGTTCTTACTTACCTGTAGATAACAAGATGGGCAGAATTATGAGGGGAAATGAATAAAAACCATAATCAAATTGAGACAAGCTGGTAAGTATGCCAAAAATTAGCAGAGGCCTGAGAGAAGCTCAATGGTTAGGATGTTCTCTGCTGGTCTAGAAGAGCAATCTGGTCCCCAGCTCCAGGGCATCTGACACCCTCTTCTGGCCTTCTCGGGAATCACATACACACACACACACACACACACACACACACACACACACACACACCAAAAAGTAAAACAAATCCTTTAAAAGCTAGAAAAGAGCTAGAAAATGTGTGTTTAAAAATTAATGGGGCTGGATTGTGTCTTTGCATTAGAGCATAGGCTAGCATTGGTTCAGTTTCTAGGACCACAAAAAACAAACAAACAAGAAACCCAAACCAAAACTGACTTATTTACTTATTTATTTGTTTATTTATTTTATATTTTATTTTAGTTTTTCTAGATAAAATCTTTCTGTGTAGTCCTGGCTGTTTGGAACTCACACTGTAGACCAGGCTGGCCTCCAACTCATAAGAGATCCACCTGCTTCTACCAGTCCAGTGCAGGGATTAAAGGCATGCACTGCCATGATCAGCTTCTCTCCCTCTCCCTCTCCCTCTCCCTCTCCCTCTCCCTCTCCCTC
>NC_034596.1:97159857-97213412 GCF_900095145.1 Mus pahari
CCTCCCCCTCCCCTCCCTCTTGCATTTCCTAGCAGCAACCCTGAAAAACTGAAGCACACAGTTTGTACTCTGTCCTCAATTCTCTGGTAAATCTAGGAACAGCCAATGAGCTTTGGTGTTTTCTTTTACTCCGAGGGCAGAAGGGTCAGCTTCCACTCTGTGGAGAGGGGGCTCAGCCTCTCTGAGTCAGTGTTTAGAGCGGTGTTTGCTTTGTGCATCTTTTAATCTCTTTATTTTCACTGAGTCTGTGTGGTTTTAAGTTTTATCTCTTTTGATCAGCAATACGGTTGAGGTTTGTTTGTGTTTCTCTCTCTCTCTCTCTCTCTCTCTCTCTCTCTTAAGAGAAAAATCAGAGCATTAGTTACAAAATGATTCAGAAACAAATGATGGTAATTTTATCTGAGATGCATACTGCTCAGACAACACTGACAGGTAAATATGTAGCTGCATTATGTAAATATGTAGCACTTATTATGAGTAATTAAGAACTGTCCTGTTCAGCTGGAGACATAGAAAAGGATGACGGGAGGGAGTGCCTCACTCCTGCTTCCTTCTAGCAGCAGTGGAGCAACAGCTGCTAAGACAGCAGTTCTCAGCCTGTGGACCGAGACCCCTCTTAGTTCACGCAGCAGATAGTTACAGCATGATTCAGAACAGTAGCAGAGTTACAGTTATGAAGTAGTGATGAAATATTTTTATGGTTAGGGTTGCAGCATTAGGAAGGTTGGAAACCACTGTACTAAGCTGACCTGCGGTTTTTTTATTGGTCCAGGACTGAGGGGACACTAGACATTTAATGCTCTATGGAGACAGTTGTAGGACGATCCTACCCCTAGCCAATAAAGAACAGATAATCCTAACTTAAAGATTAGACAAAGAAAGAAACTAACCCATTCTTTTTTGCTCAGATAACTATTATCTTAATGCTGTAGCTGGATGGGAAAATTATTAACCAGGTGCACACTTTTCATGACAGGTGCAAAAGTTCTGGAAAACAATTATCAAGTCAGTTCAGAAGTATTAAAGACAGATAGGATCAAGTTTATCCCAGTGATGTGACAGTCCTTTGGAATCTATTAATATACCTCATTAACAGATGGAAGACATGATGCCTTACTCCACAGATGATGTATGAATTTCAGTACAAGTTGGGGCTGCACCTGTAGACGCAGCTATCTGGGAGGCTGAAGCAGGATAGTTAGAGCTCAAATGGAAGGCTAATATGTTCAGTTCAGCAACATCTTAGCTCAAAATGACGCTACACGGACATCTGCTTTTCCTTCTCCACAGAGTGGAAGCTGTCCCTTCTGCCCTCATAGTAAGAAAATGCCAAAGCTCACTGGCTGTTCCTAGATTTACCAGAGAATTGAGGCCAGAGTACAAACTGCGTGTTGCAGTTTTTCAGGGTTTTTGCTAGGGAATGCCAGACATTGACGTGCTTAATAACAAAGGAACGAGGAAACCATGTTCCTTCCAAGGCTCCCTGGAAGAAATTTGCTGGTGTAGTGCTTGTCTCCAGGACTTCAGTCACTGTGGCGCTCCTATAATCTCTGCCTCCATCTTCACAGGAGCTCCCTTCTGGTGGGCATGTGCCTTACCAACTTTCCAACCCATTATGGCTCTAACTTGATTACATCTGAGAAGACTGCCTTCAAATGTGGTCATATGGTGATGCTCTGGGTGAACATGTACTTGGTGGAGTAAGAGTCAATAAGTTTTCACACACACACACACACACACACACACACAATCACCATCAACAAAGCAATACAAAAACTCTGGATGAACAGGTGAGCACAGAGACTCTTACTTTATTGAATGAATGCATGAAACACTTTTAATGATTACTGGTGAACTGTTGCAATGGAGGGCAGACTACCTTGATATGCAAAAATGCTCAGCAGGTGCAGGCTTGGCAAGGCTTACTCTCATGTGCTTTTACCTCCAGATAAGTGGTTCTTGATCTGTGGGTCAAGACCCCATTTGGGGGTTACATTTCAGATGGTCACCACAACATGAGGAACTGTATCAAAGGGTGGCAACATTAGGAAGGTTGAGAACCACTGGGTTAGAGGCTCTGAGAGATTCTCATGGTGAGGGGCTAAGCGTTCTGCTTCTGGCAGTGGATAAGAAGATCAAGCACCTTAGGATCCAGCCAGAGCTGTATATTATTCTCCATAATGAAGGCTTTCTATTCCTCAGGGAAACAGCTTTATTCAAAACTTACCCAAGCTTGGGACAAGGAACCAGATAGCTGGAGCTCATATCAGACTTTCTGCCTCACATAATGGTTGTGCAGGGGGTGGGGTGAGGGCTAAGAAACTCTTTGGTAGGTTACAGTGAAAACAGGGATTTAAGCATAGAACTATAGACTACTTCTCTCACGTAATACCTAACCACTGTGTCAATGGGGGCCCCCAGTATATTAACTGGATTATAAGTAAGAGAGGCAAGTCAGTCTATTTAAGGTATTTATAGGGAAATTTAGATAGCAAGAGGGACAAAGAATGACAGTAAAGGAAACTGAAGCCTGACTCTTACAGCTCCAGTTAACAGTAAACACTGCCTGACTCCTAGGTAAACATAAACCCTCATGCTGAATGCTCTAGACTTCAGTTCCTGTTACCCAATACATTTGGTCGGGCACTCACCAAAAAGTTACAAGGCATGTATAATAGTCAGTAGTAGTGGGTTATTCTTACTCCCCGAGGCAATTAGCACAAAGATTCTTTCATTTAGTTCATGGTCTGGAGTTTCCTGTCCAAGATTGAGCATCCTATTGATTTGGGCCTCTGGTGAGGGTCCTGGATAGCAATGGAAAGGAGCGCTTGCCAGGGTAAATTGTTTACTCATGGGCCATGAAACAGAGAGACCACAAAACTAGACTCCATGCTCCCTTTTGTGGACATATCCTCAGTGACCTAAGCTCCACCCATGTGGTCCTCCTTCTAAAGATCAATGACATGTCCCGGGAGACGCGCCCTGGGGGTGAAGACGTTAGTGCACAGATCTCGAGAGGACACTGTTTGCATTTAAAGCAGGTCAGCATGCCGAAAGGAAAGAAATCACACAAGCTGAAAGGCAAAGCAAGCACAGGAAGCAAACACAGATCCGGCAGTTTAGGATGACGAGATGAAACAATGATTTGATTTAAAGTGAGTATGATTGTTGTGCTAAGGGATCTGCTAGAAGAGTGGACAACAGGAAGAACAAATGGGTGACATGAGCAGAGCAGGAAGCTCCATCTAAAGGAAATTCTAGAAAAAGGAAGTCCATCACGGTAGACATGAACAAGGTCATACTGAGTCATCTCTAGAATTCTACAACACAGACGGAGACTTTAAACTGTGGATTTTGGTTAATGTGTTCTCACCATTGGTTCAGTTGCAACAAATGCAGTATGTTAGCCATAAAGTTTCTCTCTGTGTATATTTATGTCTCAGGGTGTGCATGTGTGCCTATCTGTGCACGAGTGTGCTTGTGTGTCTGAGTGTATGCATATGCATGTATCTGTGCATGAGTGTGAACGTGTGTATGTGTATACATGGAATATCTGCTAATATGTGTGTAGGAGACATGGAGAGTGTATATGGCGACTCTCTAGTTTATTTGCTCAGTAAATCTTTATTAAAAATAACTTTCCATCATTAAAAGACCATAGCTAAGTATAAGAAACACCTCTTCAACACACTATAAAAATGTCCTCAAAACCCAGCAATGTAGTGATGAATCTTGGAAGAATAGCTCCTAAAATTTGGAGTAGGGAAAAGATGTCACAGTCCAGTTATTCTGTTTTATTCTGAAGTTTCTGTCTAATGTAATGAGATTAAATGACGAACATAATAAGGAAGGGTGAAGTAGATTCTCTCATTATTCATAGATGCCAAGTTTGTCAATGTGGGACATTTCCGAAAAGTGTAACAAGTATTAGAACTTGTAAGAACGGTTGTCAGTCTAAGGTTAAAAATGAAAAGGATGCTCTATATTCCAATAAAAATTAATTAAAGAGCCAGATGTAATGTCATAAGTCTTTGATCCCAAGATTCGGGATGTTGAGGCAGGAGGATGGCCTGTATTCAAGGCCAGCTTAGACATAAAGAGTTTTAGGTACCTTGAGTTACATAGTGAGACCCATCTCAAATAAATCAAAAAATGAAATTAGAAAATGAGGTTTGAGGCATCATTGCACTCAAAATGTAAGTAAAATGATAAGCTGCTTAGTAAGTAACCTTACAAACGGTCTGTAATGGAAAAATCTACAACGGATGATGAAGAAGTTAGATACAGAGAAAGAGAAATCATATTCAAAGATGGTAACACTCAAGACATCAGCTATCTCTACATTACTTTATAAACTGAACTAAATATCAGTAAAACTTACAAGTTTTCCCATGTAAAGTTTATTGTAAGGTCAACCTGCCCTGTAAATATTAATTACAAAGCTGGTTATTAAGACACTATGGTCCTGGGCCTGGCTGTATGTGTCTGCAGCCCATGTTCTTGGGAAGCTGGGGCAGGATCATTATATGTTTGAGGCCAGTCTAGATAACTTAGTGAGACCCCATCTTAGATCTCCACACTTGCATGCCAAGTCATTTACTGATTGATATTCCCAACTCCCTCATACGAATTTTTAAGACTGTTTTCGTGTAGTATTTTTTTTATTCAAAAATTTTTCATACAATATATTTCGGCTGTTTTTTCACTTCCCCAGTTCTTCTCAGACCTTCCCCAACTCATTACCCGTCCAACGTTAATGTTCTTTTTCTCAGGGGTTGGGGGGGGGGGCGGAAGCAACTTCTTCCCTAAAGCCCAAGAAACAAAACCAAAACAAACAAAGAAACAAAACAAAAAACAAAATCAAGAAACACAAAGCTCCTCACAAAACTGAAAGATCAAAACAGGCAGAAGAACAGTAGACAAATAAAAAAATAAAAAATAAAAATAAACCAAGCTCAAATGAAGCAACATGAAACAAAAATCCACAAAAATACCACTGAGTTTGTTTTTTGTTGGCCAACTATTCTTGGGCATGGAGTCTGCCCTGAAGTGTGGTTAGGGCAGTAACACTCCATGAGAGAAAAATTAATTTTCCCTTTACCAGTGGTTATCAGTTGCAAATACCTTCTCCGTGAGAAGGTGGACCCTGTGCCCACTCCCTCCTCATGGGACTCTGTCTTGATTGACCCTGTGCAGGCTCTGTGCATGCTGTCATGGTCTCTTGTGAGTCTATACGTGCATCAGTCCTGTCATGTCTGGAGGACACTTTCCTTGGAGTCGTCCTCCACCTCCGGATCATTCTTCTCCTTCTTCCACATAGACCCCTGAGCCTTAAGGGAAGGGTTTGATAAAGAATGTTCCTAAACCACTCATTCTCTGCACAGTGTCCAGCCATAGGTCTCCGTGCTAGTTCCCATTCACTGCCAAGAAACTTCTCTGAAAAAAGCTGAGTGAAGCACTGATCTCTGGTTATAGCAGTATTGTCATTAGGAGTCATTTTACTGTCATGTTCCTTTAGCAGAAAAAAATTAGTATTAGGTATTCCCCTAGGCCCATGACATAACAAGTCTCAGTTCCTTGGCCATCGGATCAGTGTCAGGTATGGATTCTGTCTCATGGAGGGGGCCTTAAAGTCACTCAGAAACTGGTTGGTTGCGACCATAACATTGTGCCACTATTGCACCTGCATATCCTGCAGGCGGGTTACTGCTGAAGGTTTCAGAGTTTCTATCTGGGTGATAGCAATGATTTCATTTCTTCTTTGCTTCTATGCAGAGTATGTTCCAGTACCATGGTGGTGAAGCAGCTAGCCTGACACTAGCTTGAATCTAGGTTTTAAACTCATAGAAAAACAAACAAAAAAGAAATGGGATGTAAAGAAATTCCTGTAAGTCCCAGTCCCTATAAAGCTATAACTTAAACAAAGTATATTTAATGAAAATCAAGCCTGGGAACATTGAATGCAAATGGAAGAAAACCAAAATGACAGTATATGATCTTGAAAGCACACAGGGAACACTGACACATCCAGTTAGAAATGGCAGAGCCTGGAAGGCAGAGGGGACCACAACAAATCGCCTTGGTTCTCCTCTGCCTAAAAATACATTTATTTCTTTATCCTCAAAGTTTGCTGCTGTCGTTTGGCTGCTGACTTTCTGTTGTTGTTGTTTTGAGTCTTGCTATACATCCCAGGCTGATGTAGAACTTGGTATCTTCCTGCCTGTGCCCCCGTGCCCAGGGCATGACTTTTTATTTCCCATATGGCTACTTCTCTGACATTTTCATTATTTCCCTTTTATCAGTCAAGAGCTGCTGGTGACAACTTTTGCTGTTGTGTCACAGGCCTGTAGGCTGTATGCACTTCATTCTAGTTGATCCCCTTTCAGTGCTTCAGATTGGATAATTTTTATTGAAACCTCTTTAAACTTATGTATTTTATCTGTATTCTGCATTTTATCATGAATCTTTGAAATTTTACAATCTCAAATGTTGTATTGAATTTTTCCCATTTATTTAGTGTGTGTGTGTATGTGTGTGTGTGTGCACACACACACACACATGAACATGCATGCCATGTGATCAGAACGTGCCATTTGGGTCCTGGACTTTGCACTCAGGTCGTCAGGCTTGGAAGCAAGCACCTTAACCCACAGAACTAACTCACTGGTCACTCAAATATTTTATTTTTTAAGTTCTGAAGTTTCTAGCTTAAATGTAGTTTTCATTTCTCTGCTGACATGTCTGTTTGTATGGTCATCATATCTACCTCACCGTGCAGAATTAGATAATTTAAAACTCTTGTCTGCTGAGCGTGATGTCTGCATCATCTTGAAGTTCACGCTCTGTTTTCTTCCCTCTTCTTTTTCACTTTGATTTTCTGAGAAAGGTTCTTTCTCTATAGGCCACGCTGATGCCAAATTCATTGTAGTAGCCTAGGCAGGTCTTAAATTCATAATCTTCCTGCTGCAGTCTCTTAACTCTGGGATTACAAATATGTATCCCACATTCAGCTATCTGTCTGTCTGTCTGTCTGTCTGTCTCATTCTCCCCCTCCCTCCCTCTCTTTCTATACATTGGGTCATATTTCCTATTTTCTCTTCCTTCCTTCTTTTTTTCCTTCATTTCTTCCTTATTTCCTTCTTTCTTCCTTCTGTTCATTTCTTTTTTCTTTCTCTCTTTCCTCTCCTCCTTTCTTTTACCATTTTTTCTTTTTTCTCTTAATAGGCTTCTGCTATTCTGTCCATCCCAAGCATGGTGACACAGACAATTCTGTGTTCTACATCAGCCTGGGCTACATAAGAAGACTGAAAGCATGATTCTTCCCCCCAAAAACCCACCAACTTCTGGGTTCAAGTGATTCTACTGCCTCAGTTTTGGAACTATAGGGGTACACTAAACCCTGGGCATCCTGTTTCTTTTTATGTCAAATAATTTGAATTTTATCCTAAATAGTGTGATTCTTATATTGTGGAGAGTCCGTGTTCTGTTATATTCTGACTACAGATTCGATTCCCCTCTCGCAAATACTCCCAGGTCAACCCATCCAAATCCACATTCTCTTACTAGAAAACAAACAAGTATGTAAAAAAATAATATAATTAAAATAAAAGTTGGATAGGACAAAGAATCTGAAGACAAAGTCAAAGAAAAGGGAGAGTTGACTTAAATTATTTGTTTAATGAGTTAAATAAAAACTAATTCTTGGAGGGGGCAACAGAAATATTTGCTTAGCTCTTTCATCCCCAGTTTGGTAGTTGTGGATTGCATTTAGTCCTGCATGTATGTGGTTCAGAAATCAGGCAGAGATTTGGGAAGAGATAATTTGTCCATCCTTTGCTTTGGTTCCTTCTGATATTTCTCCCCTCACTGTCCACCAGCTGTGGTTCTACGTGGCTTGCTATTTCTGGTAAGAAATGCTTTGAGCATGCTTCATGGATGCTTCAAGTCTTCAGGATCCCTCAGCCCCAGCAACGGAAACTCATTTGGAGTCATTTCTCTCTTCCAAGTGTTGATGCCTCTTGAGAATCTCTCCAATACTTTCAGAGAGTGTTTTGGCCTTTTATCCAGGGTTTATAATTATTGTCTGTGGGAAGATAGGTCTGACAAAGTCACTTATTTGTCCACAATGGGAATGGAACCTGGAAGGAGTCTAAATTGGTACAATCTCTTCAGCGAGGGACTTGACAATAGCTAGCGAAAATTGAACTTACGCTTGAAGACTATTTATTCTCTGTGTACATAAGGACATATGTCATGATGGTCACCAAACTTGGTTAAATGCAAAAGAAAAATGTTGCAAATCACCTAAAATTTCAACAACAATATCATGAGTAAATTAATTGTGGGACATTTCTATAAATGAATAAACAGGCTGCAGAGAAGGCATAGTGGGTAAAGTACTTGCATGCATGTGATAAGAACCTGATGTAGAATTGTCAGAACTTGACAGGTAGTGGTGGCGAAACCTTTAATCGGCACTTGGAAGGCAGAGGCAGGCAGATCTCTGAGATTGTGGCCAGATTGGTCTACAGAACAAGTTTCTGTATAGTCAGGGGCACCCAGAGAAGTCTTCTCTTGAAAAACAGAACAGAACAGAACAGAACAGAACAGAACAGAACAGAACAGAACAGAACCAAATAAAACAGCAACAACAAAAAGAAAAGCCAGAACTCACGTAGAGCTGGGTGTGATAGTATGCCTGTTGTCCTGTGGTGAGACGTGAGACAGGAAGCAGGGTGGAGAATCCCGGCACACTTGTTAGCCAGATGGCTTGACATAAGTAGATCTGAACAACGAGAGAACTTACCTTAGAAGGAGAGGACAGACACTCTGACCACCCCTCATCGTGTGCATCTGTGTCACACACATATAAAAAGAATACGCTAGTGCTTTATTGGCATGATTAACTAAAAGTGCCATGGTAAACAGAAAGGTTTTTTTTTTTTTTTTTTTTGGTTTTTCAAGACAGGGTTTCTCTGTACAGCCCTGGCTGTCCTGGAACTCACTTAGTAGACCAGGCTGGCCTCGAACTCAGAANGACAGGGTTTCTCTGTACAGCCCTGGCTGTCCTGGAACTCACTTAGTAGACCAGGCTGGCCTCGAACTCAGAAATCCACCTGCCTCTGCCTCCCAAGTGTTGGGATTAAAGGCGTGCGCCACCACCGCCCGGCTAGAAAGTTTTAAAAATATATCTATATGTATATATGCGTTTGAGTAAATATCTATACTTTGATACTTGTATAAGCTTAAAATGTAGGAACTAGACTCTATGTATGTAACTCCTTTGGCAGAGTGTTTGTCTGATCTGCATGAAGCCCTGGGCTTGATTCCCAGCACTACAAAAACCATGTATGGCAGTGCATGCTTAAAATCCTAACATTCAGGAGGCAGAGGCTGGGGTCTCAGACGCTCTAGGACATCCTTGGACACTTTATGAGTTAGAATACAAGCTGAGATGCATGTGACTATCTGAAAAAACAAAACCTGCCTATTTATCATCTACCTACATACCTACTTATCTCCATACCGACGTATCTATGAGATAGGGCTGGGGACATAGCTCTGTAGTAGAGTGCTTGCCTGGAATGTGTGTGCAGACACAAGAATAAAAGAATATACATTTCAAAAATTAAAAAAAACAATTGTATGTGTACGGGTGTTTTGCCTGCATGTATGTCTGTGTATCACATGCACACAGTGCCTGTAGATGCCCGAAGGTTTTGGGTTCTGGAGCTGGAGTAACATGTGGTTGTGAGAAGGGCAGCAAGTGCTTTTAACCACTAAGCCATCTCTCCAGCCCCCAAACATAATTTTTTTTGTGGATCTAGGTACAGAAGAATTTAAAAGAAAGATTGTATTCTAATTGTGTATGTAGAGAGGGCAGTTGTGTATGTGTGTGCAGGTACCCATAAAGGTCTGGGACATGAGATTCCTCTAGAGCAATATATGGTTGTGAGCCACCTGATGTAGGTTCTGGGAACCAGACTTGGGTCCTCTGGAATGGCAGTACGAACTCTTAACTGCTGAGCAATCTATTCAGCCCTATGATAATTTTTATAAGGGATTCTACTAATTGTAAAATATTTTATTTTATTTCTAGAACATAAATACTGGGTAGAGTATGACAAAGTATTAAGATCTGATGTGGACTAGGTAATAATATTAATTTTCATGCTATTGGTTGCCATTTTTCATTTTAGGAGAGTTTATGGTTCCAGAAGGTTAGGGTCTATAATGGTGAAGCAAAGACATGTTGCAGGAGCAGAAAGCTGGGGGTTCACCTCTTGAACCACAACAGGAAGTAGAGAGAGAACAAACCTCAGGTGGTGTGTGGCTTTGAAACCTCAAAGCCTGCCTCTAATAACGTGCTTCATGTAGCAGGGCCATACCTCTTAGACCTATCTAAACGGCACCACCGACTTGGCACCAAGTAGTCAGCTGTTGAACACTATGAGGAAATCTCATTCAAACTACCCCATTGGGCAAACCGGGGATAGAACTCATGGTTTTTAGCATGTTTGACAAATACTCTACCACTTAGTTATAGCCCTCACCGTTTGAGTTCTCTCTCTCTCTCTCTCTTTTTTTAAATAGAACTTTAGCTTTTAAAAAGAGTTATTTATGAGTACACTGTATCTGTTTTCAGAAACACCACAAGAGGGCATCAGATCTCATTACAGATAGTTGTGAGCCACCACGTGGTTGCTGGGAATTGAACTCAGGACCTTTGGAAGAGCAGTCAGTGCTTTTTTTTTTTTTAAAGCTTTATTTATTTATTATATGTAATTAGACACACATAGCTGTCTTCAGACACTCCAGAAGAGGGCGTCGGGTCTTGTTACAGATGGTTTTTTGAGCCACCATGTGGTTGCTGGGATTTGAACTCAGGACCTTTGGAAGAGCAGTCGGGTGCTCTTACCCACTGAGCCATCTCACCAGCCCCGCAGTCAGTGCTTTTAACGGCTGAACCATCTCTTCAGCCCCATTTGAGTTCTTAAATCGACTTATTTCCTTTATCTTAAAGATACAGTTCCCTTTCCGTACTTAATATTTCTAAAAAAGGCATAATCTTTTATTGATGATTGAATTATTTGCTTAATGAAACCACTAGTGTGTGTGTATGTGTGTGTGTGTGTGTGTGTGTGTGTGTGTTAAAAGGCCAAACTCCAGACCCCACATATGTTAGAGAAGGATTTTTCTACTGAGCAATACACTAAATCCTCCCTTTTCTACTTCTATGTTTGAGGCATTTACTAACAGTAGGAAAACATTTGGAGAAAGATTTGAAGAATATTCTATCACAGAAGTCAAATGAAGAGTGAGTTTTCTTTTAAGATTTATTTATTTATATTATTTATATGAGTACACTGTAGCTGTCTTCAGACATAACAGAAGAAGGCTTTGGATTTCATTACATATGGTGGTGTGCCACCATGTAGTTGCTGGGAATTGAACTCAGAACCTTAGGAAGAACAGTCAGTGCTCTTAACTGCTGAGCCATCTCTCCAGCCACATGAAAAGGGAGCTTTATAAAGAAATAGGGAGATACTTCGAAAGCTGGCCTCAAGAGACAAAATAACTGTCATGGGTAGCAGAGAATCATCAGAGACCCCTGAAAGTATCTGTTGTGACCAGGAGTGGACCTCAGGTAGGCACAACAATGCAGCTGGAAGGTAGTGATGTGCATTGCTCATGCAGTAGGATGGTTAGTCCAGATTTTCCAGGGCAGAAAAGTTTTCTATACACTAGATCTTCACTTACCTAGAACAAATGGGAGCACTTACAACTACAGGCAAGAAGCAAAGACATTTTATATGACAAGGAGAAGAGCCACAATTTCTGCAATGGACAAAAAAGTAGTAAGAAAGGCTAAGGCCAGGGGCAAAAAAGGAAGGGGAGAAATGAAGATAAGGAAGGTCACATCTCTCAGGAGGAGTAAGTCGGAGCTCGTGCTGGTATGGAGAAACTGGGTGTGGAGACTGTCTGGGCTGGTGAATTAACCCTCACAGGTCAGAAGCCTGAAGCAGTGAGAGTCAAGGCTGAGGAATAGTGTCAATGGTGTGAACAATTTGGGACTTTGACAGGGCCAAGAGGAGAACTGATCTGAATGGACCAGAGGCCTGCGAGCATTCTGAGCAGCACTGCCAACAACAACTGCTGTTCGAGTGTGCATGGATGCTCCGGACTCTCACGAGTAATACTCATTTAATCTTGACAACAACTTTTGCTATGTCTATCACAATACTGTTTCTTTGTTTTTGTTTTTGTTTTGTTTTGATGAGAAAATCAAAACATAAGAAAGTGAAAGGTCGTGAGTAGAGCACAAAGGGCAGGTCTGAAACCCAGATCCGGATTCCCCCAGGGTGGACATGACCTCAGCAGCAGCTGGTTCTCAATGTGGAAATAGATGTTCAGTGACAATAAGCAGCAACATCAGGCAGGGAGCAGGGGAATAATTTCCAAGGCGTATTTCCTCCTTTGTTCTGTGTTTGTCCAAGCTACTTTTTTTTTCCTTTCAAATTTCAATTACTGTTTTCTTTATTAATGCCTCCAGCTTCCCAGAAATTTTGGAATAAATCCTTGAGCTTTCCTCTAATCACATAAAACGTTGCTCGTTTTCTCAGAAATGTTCATTATGTTCATATTTTGTTCAGAACTACCTCCATGTATTTTGATTTTATTTACTCAAGATGAGCTGTTCGCCGTCGTTCTTCAAAGAATCATTTGTCTTTGCCTGAGACGGGGCTGTGGTCTGGGGAGTGAGCAGTGGTAGAGAGCGATGGTCTCTGTGCAGCAGGTACCTCAAGCTACCTACCAAGGATGCAGTCAGAGGGCCATCCCCAGGAGCCAAGTCACTTCCCCTTTCTTTGCAGTCAAACAGCTCCTCAGGACTTGCACCACGGACAGCTCCCTAGACGTCTGTTTTCCAGGCCACTCGGAATACCTTGATAATTGTTCCCAGTGTTTGTTTTTAAAACTCAAAGATCTGGCTAATTAGTGCATTTCTCAGAGAATTTACTAGTATTTCCTTAACCTATACATCATTCTTCCTGAGATGGAAGAACATTGATTTTCTTCATATTAAAAATCGCTAATCAACTTACAGTTCCTATTGCTTTTGCTAAACCAGTTTGCTCTGCTTGTTGGTCCCCCCACCCCGCCCCACGCCCAGTTTTCCAAATGAACGATTTGAGTGAAGACTGGTTCTAATGGGTGGCAGTCAGTCTTTCTGTTGCCGTTGTATTATTCCACTGCCCATTAATTCCGGGTGGCAGTCCGGATTTTATTGTTCCCATTTTACAGATGGCGAAGAACCACAGGCTTACGGGGAACAAGCAATGGAACAGGGTCTGGGATCTGGTTCTTCCAAGCCCAGGCTTCTAGTGCTTTTTTACTTTGAGGTGGACTCTCCAGGAGTCTTCCTATTAATATGCATGTTGCCCTTTGATCGCTTCCCTTTCCCATTGGTTTCTGCTTCCCAGCAGAGAGAGGGGCTTCCTCCAGGCGCCCAGGCTGGACTGCTTGCGAGAAGCACACCTGGGTTCTTTCTGTCTCCAGTTTCTCTTCTTTCTTTTCTGTGAACCTTCCACCTTTACCATCTATGGAAATCTTTTCCTTTCCCTAGCTCCAACCCACACCCCCTCAAGTCTTCTCACAGCCCCCTGGCAGTGGGACCTCCCATCGCTGCTCAGCAGCAGGAGAGCCCATCCGCCAGGGGAGGCAGAGGGCACGGAGCGCAGCACGCCGGGAAGCCATGCAGAGGGTTACTTCTCCATTTCCTTCCTCGCAGTCCTCGGGAGCACCGTCGTCGCCCTCCGGCCCGGCTGTGTGCAGCCCGCCCCGGATCCGCCTCCCTGCCCTTCCTCCCGGAGGCTGAGACGCGCGTGGGACGCACCTGTGCTCCTCTCCGGTCACCGCGTCGAGGCGCCGGGGGCTGCTTCGCCCGCAGGATCTACAGGCCTGGAGAACGCCAATGGGGAGATCCAAATGGTCGGGGACTCCGGCACTTTAAGAGGCTTTTCTCTGGGAAACACCCGGCCCCTCCGTGCGCCTTATGAATGGAAATACTCCTCCCCCGGTCGAGCCCATTTTCCCATTTCACCAGGAGCCGCAGCTCGCTCTCTCCTTTCGGTCTCCCCGCCCACATCCACGCGGGCAGCTCCAGGAGGGGACGGACAGGAAGCCTTTGGCCGCCCATTAAATCCCACCCATTTCTCCGGGGGCGATTTCCTAACCTTCCGGGACCGAATTCTGCAATTTGATGTGCGTTTTGTCCGAATGGTAGCGACACGGGCCTAAGGGAGGGGGAAAGCGAGGGGGTGGGGGGTGGGGGGTATGCGCTCTTTTCCTCGCAACATCGCTGGCGGAGCGAGGGAGCTCACACGACACAGATTTTGGGGCAAAGCCTTTCCATCTGGACAGCACCATGTCCACCAAAGCGGAGCAGTGTAAGTAGCAGCCGGCCCGGCGTTCGGCCCGGCCTCCGGCTGGGAGCTATCGCAGCTGCGGCGTTTGCGGCTGCTGGGAGACCTTGGCATTGTGCTGGTGGGGGGGGGGGGGCTGGGGGGCGGGTGGCGGGTGGGGGGTGGAAGGAGGTGGGGGAGGGTGGACGGCGGAGGCAGCGCGGCGCTGTCCCCGGTGCTGAAAAATAATGCAGTCTACTGGGGCTAGCAGTGGGGTTCTCCAGACCGAAGACCCCGCGAGACGAAATTAAAATGGGGTCAATCTCGGGAAAAAGAGGCCTCGTATCTTTCAGATAAACATTTCGGTATCTCTTGTTGGAGTGGGGGAAGGGGGGCAGCGGCAAATCAGGGGCGGGGAACTGTCAGTTGCAACCAAAGCCTGCCTGGCCTTCTGAGCATGCCCAGATCCTGGTGCTGGAGCCATCGGGGAGTTTGAGTCTGCAGTTTCCACTTCGGGTGGAAGAGGCAAGAAGGGAGAGAGGGGGGAGGGAACAGGGAGCAGGCTGAATTCTGCATTCAGTATAAAGAAAATTAACTCGTGCATAGCAACACTGCTCCCCCGGAGCAACTAACCTCCACTGTGTGAGGGCTTACAAGGCAGTGAACGGGGCATTGGGAAAACGATATAATCAATCTAATGATTTTTCCAAAGAGCAGGCTTTCTTTGTAGGGCAGCTTACACAAACTCTAATGGCACAGGAGGATTGTGGTTGTACCAATAATGACTGGCTCCGAGCTTGGCTGGTAACAACATGGTAACTCCGTGTGGACGGAGGACATTTCCAGCATGGTCCCCGTAGTAACTCCTATTGCAATGTGCTGTGCACTAGTAGGCCCTGGGTATGTACTTGGTAGGTTGGTTGATTTGATTGTTTATCTGGGTGCACTTGAGAGATCCAGGAACTTAAGCTTTTGGCTGTAAATAAATGATCATTTTAATAAGCAATCAGTTGGTATTTCATACAAGAGTATCTAGAACTTATTTTTCTAAATGATTCTTTATTTCTTCCAAAGCAGTACACATTTATTCTGATAACGCTGTCACTTCTTAAGTCTGTGTAATTCTTCTTTGGAATGGTACTAGCACAGATTTGGAATGTGTTAGAAAAAAATGCTGTATACTATTTATCCACCACATAAGACTGAATGGCTGAATATCACTCAATGTCCAGACGGATGCTTCTTTAGAAACCGTGTGTGTTCACTTTCCACTGGAGCTTTCACCATGCTTTTGAAATCCAGAACATCTGGGTGTAAATATTAGTTCTGCCTCTGTTTGACCTTGGGCAAGATAACTGACTCCTCCAAACTTCATTTCCTCATCTGTAGATCTGGGGCGAAGCTGCTGATAGTGTAGTTGTGATAATAAGTGAGAAAATACACACGCAATATTTCATGAGCCCAGCATATAGCATATACCCAATATATGATAGCTACAATGGAATCAAGCGTTTCCCATTTCAATGGTCTATCTCTTCTAAACAGTAAAAAAAGTCCCCTGTGATTTTTTTTTGCCTGTTTCCAAAAGTCAAATGTACCCTCAAAGTTAAATTCTGTCTCTACAGAGACTTTCAAAATTATCGGATGCACGTATTTTACAGTATATGTAAAAGAATCAGTGCAGAGATTCCAACTTGAGGACAAATTAGTGCCCCTGAAAACTTTACTGTACTCGGGTTGTCAGGAAGCCCCACCACCTGTCATTTGACTCCGTAACATATTATATAAGTGTTTTCAGGTTAAAACCGGTGGATATCACTGTCCTCTTACTGGGCTCTCTTCCTTGCGTTGTATTTTCATGTCTGCCTCATGTTTTGTTTTGCTTTTTTCCTGGGCAGTGAATTCTAGGATGGAAAAAAAAAAGTAGATCAGAGCTTGGCTGTGTAGTGCAATTTTTGGACTGAAATATAACTATACTATACTTGTTTGCAAAACAGACATTTTTTTTTTGTCTATAGAGAATGAACTGGACATGTTTTAGTTTGGGCTAAAACATGTGGATTTGAGCTGTATGTGCCCTTCTGATGACCTGTGAGACCTGGGTCAATTAGCTTGATAGTTTTGTGCCTTAGAATCTCATCTAATGTAGGGAATAACAGTAATAGCCATTATTGGAGGGCAAAGGGGATACATAAAAGGACGCTGTTTTGGGCCTTATAAACATATTTTACATTTAGAATTAGGAATTGTTTTGCTTTTCCTCCTTTGCGCACTAACACGAATGGATGTGATAGGCACTCCAGAAATCAGCAACAGCAGGAAAAACAGCATAGTGGATGGCGGTAAATGCATTTCCTAAAGCCAGGCTGCAGATTGCGGTTTAAACTTGGACTTGGTAGGAGTACAGCTATTCGTAGAAGAGAAAGAAGAAAGGACCAAAAAGAAGATTTTTTTTTTTCTCTCTTGTACTGGGCGTGAAGATGACCAGAGGGAAGAGGAGAGACAGAAGTCCTTGTCTCCTCTGCAGTCAGAAGCATGCACAGTGCAGCTTTCTTAAGAACCAGGTAGAGGGAGGGTTAGGCATAACATAATGTAACAAGATTATTTTATTACTCTTTTTCTTGGAGCCTCTTGAGAAGTGAAGGTTCCACATACAGGAAGTGGAGATAGTTTGGTTGAAGCAGCAAGAGGAAGTACATGCGTTTCAACCCAAACAGATTACGTTTACCTCTGAAGTGTAGAGTGTCAGAGAGCTGGGACAAACGGTCTTTATTTTGTATGCAGTAGCATTTCCTTATGCAAGATAGATTAGTTGTAGTGAAGATGTAGTTGTGAACCTGTGTGAAGCCTCCAGTCTCTGTGCTGCCTGCAGAGCTTGTCTGATAACAGGAGGTGAAAACTCCCAGCGTTTTCTCAAGCAACTGCAGAAGAGCCAAGTTCTTTTTTCCTCTTTGTGGCCCCCAACTTCTCTTTCAGAGCCTATTGTAGTGAAGATGTTTATACAGCACATGTAGACATGGAAATGGTTCATGGTCGATCTGGGTTTCTTAAAGGGATTCTACCACCCCCCACCCCAACATTTCCTTTCTGTTGGTACTTAGCAATAACCAACCTAGAATGTGTGTGTGTGTGTGTGTGTGTGTGTGTGTGTGTGTGTGTGCGTGTGTGTGTGCTTTTTAGAATGAAGCTTTGCTATTGACAATGGCAGAAGTTAAGTCTTGGGGCTCTAACTTCAGATTATTGCCTTGGTTTGAATCTTGACTCTGTGTCTTGTAAGCTTCGTGACCTTGAACAAGTCAGTTTAACTCATCTGAGCTTTGCTTGAATCATTTATAATGCGATAGCTGTTGTGAAGATGGAAGAAGATGACCTAGGAGAAGCGCTTAGCACAGAAGGCTAGCCCACGGTGTGGAGTGGAGAGATGTGGCCTGCTTTTATCATCAAGAATAAAACCATGTGCTTGCTACCAAAGTGGAGGTGGCATGTAAACTTTGAGTCTAGCTTTCTAGAATGCAGCAATTTTTTTTTAAGTGACAGTATTTAAATGGGACACAGACTATTGGACGAGACTGCACTCCCTGTCTCTCCTGCTCTGGGACTCCTGGAGTTGACATGTCTAGAAAAATGCTCGCTGGTTACCTACACAGAACCATTTTAAGGCGTGAGCTACTCTTCTGTCATTCTTTGTGTTGTGATGACAATGTGACAGTTGGTAAACATGAATCCTGTATTTGAACACCCATCATAATGTCTGTCAAATTTGGAAATCAGCCACTAATAATTTAAATTTAAGATATCTAATTATATAATAGAAATGTGTGTATTATCTTTAACGTGTTCATTAACTCAGTATCTTTGTCTTAATAACTAAACATAATTTTGATTACATTAGAGGCACTTAGAAAAAATTAAGTTCTGTGCGCGCGTGTGTGTACGCGTGTACTTGCACACCATGGGATGCCTGTCGAGGCTAGAGGACAACTTTCAGGAACCTTTCCTTCTACCATGTGACTTAGAGGACTGAGCTCTGCTGTCAGGCTTTGTGACAAGCACTTTTATCTTTACCCATTGAGCCATCTTGCAGACTGCAGACAACTGAGCAGTTTAAGGTTAAAGCTGTTCCTTCCTATGCAAGCCCAGTCTTCCTGCTGCATAAATCAATAAACAGCTTCCTTTTTTTTTTCTCCACATGATAAAGTCACCAGGATAGAAAAACATTCTTCCTTTGAACACAGGACTGTGATCTGCAGTCTTGAAAAAAAAATCTTTGCATAACACCACAGAACAGCTTCTGGAAGGGCAAATGCTTGTTTTCTTCATATACGCAACAATTAGTGATTTGTGATTGTAAAACGAACAACGGTTTTGAGTTTATGTTTTACATGACTCCTCTGTGTTATTTGATACTAGTTAATGCAGTCCTTAAACTCTCCCATGTTTCTGACCATCTATAATCAGCCTTTTTTTTTTTTAGGACTATGTTTTGTTTTTAAAACATTTACCCAAATTTCCATATTTAGTCCAGTCTCCTCCCCGCCTCCCCAATAATATCAGCTACCTCCCTTATGTTTATTACTCCCCAGTATAGCCTTCTAGTCCAAGCATGTACCTTGAACTAGATGCCCTTACATCTCTTCAGGCATCTAGCATGCAGATTAAAAAAAACCAAAACCCTCACTGTATTGTCTCAAAGTGGAGCATTTTAAAAAACGTTCATCTCGGCGAGTGGCGCCGTTCGTTTCAGTCAGACAATTCTGAGTCTTCCAAGGTCTGCACTCTTCACAGTAACTCCAGAAAGTCACTAAGTTCCCCATCTTCTGGTCCATCTGGTGTCATTTCTGTTTTATAGTTTCACTGTCCTTGCACTGGGCTGAGTATTTAATTCCGTCCGTGTACTATGTTCTTTGTCCGAAATGTTCTTTCCCTCTGTGGTCCTTGGTGTAGCGTGGCTGACGCTGACTTAATGCTGACTTCTTAGCTCAGATGCTCTGCCCTCCTGTCCATCTCCTCTGTGTGTACTTAGATGCCACACTAGATTCCAGCAATTAGTTTGATCAGTAGTTCCCTTAATTTACTTGGTGTGTGTATTATATTGTGTGCTTATCACAGCTCCTGGATGTGTCACGTTGCTGGTGCATATTTTACACAAAAACTGTTTCTCGAAGAAATAAAAATGATTGAGGGTGGATGAAAAAAAATTTTTTTTGGTGTGGAAGGATTACATAATGAAGTTCTTGAATATGGTCTTATGCTTTACTTTGTATTATTATGAAATTTGGCTCTCTTTCCAATGTGAATATTGCATAGAATGTTTTTCAAATGGATTTATAATTGTCAAAATACTTGAGTTGCTTAATCAAATGTTGTAGTGTTTATATAACAAGTTACATTTTTATTGACTATTGAATATGATTTTGATTCTTTCTAATTAGCTAGAATTTCCTTTTATTATGTTTAGCACAATAATTATGATTCCTAACTGGTAGGCTGTCTTAGTCCACAACCAGCCAATTGGTTTTTGTAGGATAAAGTGGCAGTACACCAGAAGTCAGAGGTCCTTTGAGATGTCGTTTTCTATGTTCAAGTTTTCTATGTTCAAGTTCTATGCACTGACTGTCCAGCTATGTGTAAGACTGATGTTGAATTCTTTTGTGCTGTCATGATGTGTTAGGACAGTGGTTCTCAACCTTCCTAACTCCAATATTTCAGTACAGATCCTCATGTTGTGGTGACCCCTAACCAGAAAAATTACTTTTGTTGTTACTTTATAACTGTGATCTTGCTGCTGTTATGAATCGCAATGTAAATATTTTTGGAGATAGAGGTTTGCTGAAGGGGTTGAGACCCACAGGTTGAAATCACCATGTTAGATGTTCATGTGCATTTAACTCTTATGCTCTGAAGAGATATGGCAGCTCCATGGAAATGAGCATTGCTGGCTTAGATGTAAAGTCTTCTGCTGCAGACAGTGTAGAGAACTAGCCTCCGTGTACTCACCACTAGTCGAGCTTTCAGTGGTGGTGGGGAAGGCTCAGCCATTTTCTGTATCTTCTTTCATCTCAAGCACTCTATTTCTATCTTGGTTGTCTGTCCTTCTAACCCTTTCAACAGCCCATAAATCATCATGAGTCTCATTTTATATTTGACGTTGGATTTGATGTAGGGAGGTGTCCAGCATCTTGAGGTATCTTTCGTTTTCATCAATCCCATAGACTGACTGACACATGAATAAAATTAAAAGGAAGTATGTACACATATACATTCATGTACATATACTATTGTTTCAATTGTAAGAACAAATGGGCTTGCCTTGGAAGTAGAAAAAGATGGTAATTCATGATCATATAACCAATTTGCCATAAAGGGTTACATATATTTGAGATAGCTCAATCATAATCCACATTAAAAACTGCTGAGTACATGCGCACACACACACACACACACACACACACACACACACACACACACACAAATAAGTCAAGAAAAGCCAGGCATGGTGGCTTGCACTTTAATTCCAGCACTGGAGAGGTGAGATAGATATATCCCTGGGACTTGCTGGTCTGCCAGTCTGGGCTTCTTGGTGAGCCCCAGGTCACTGAGAGACAGGGTGGATGAACCTCTAGAGATGAATAGTTCGTGAAGCTGTCCTTTGGCTTCCACATACATACACATGAGTGTGTACACACAGGTCTCCCCTGTTCTTCTTCACAAGAGTTAGTTATTTACATTTGAATCTTAACCTTTCACAGGGAAGATTAGATATTTATTGTTTCTGCCTTCTTATGCCAAAGTCAGTTTGGTATATATCACTTCTAATGTTAACTTTGAGAGAGAAGGGCTAATATACTGGTACTCTGGTGTTATCTCAAATATGCCTCAGATAGATCACTTCCTCTTCTTGCCATTGTCAATTAGTTATGGAATTTAGCATAGCTTTTCTCTATTATGACAGCCTTCTAACATAAGCCCCGGGTCTGCTTCTGACAGCAGATCTTGGTTATCAGTTTGACACATCTGGGAAGAGGGAACTTTATTTGAGAAAATTCTTCCACCATATTGAGCTGTGGGCAAACCTATGGGGGTGTGTTCTTGATTGATGATTGATGTCAGGAGGTTCAGCCCAGTATGGGCGGTGTCATCCCTAGGCAGGAAGGCCTGGGACATAGGAAAGATAGCTGAGTAAGCCAGAGGAACAAGCCAGTAAGCAGTGTTCCTCTGTGGTCTCTGCTTCAGTTCCTGCTTCCAGGCTCCTGCCTGAGTTCCTGCCTTGCATTCACTTGATGATGGGCTGTATACCATTTAAGTCAAACTAATCCTTTCCTTCTGCAAGGTCGTTTTGTTAAGTGCTCTATGACAGCAATGCAAAGCAAATTAGAATACTGCTCCTCTCCCCATCAAATGTGTTGTCATACAGTAGCCTGGATGACCCATTAAAAATCCAGAGACCATTCTGCCAGGGTCCTCAGCTTTAAAACCCATGAGTAACTGACCATCACCACTGACCTGTGTCAGAGCTCTACTACTTAAGGAATGGAGCAATCACTTTCTACACAGTCAAATACTTAAATGTATGTAGGGTAACTTCTGTTTGGTGGTAGCATAACAAAGTTCCTAGAAACTTGCCTTTCCCCCCACCACTTAAAAAGCAAATTCCAGGCCTCCCTCACTTCCTCCTTTGAAGGTGGAGTTATAAAAGGACTCATGACCTACGCTCACCTAGTTAGTGCAGAGCAGACCTACGCTCACCTAGTTAGTGCACAGCACAGGAATCTTTCTCTCCAAATATGAATATTCCTTTAGCTCGACTCATAATAAAGACAAGCTACTGGCTGACTCCTTTTACCACCTGTGTTCCATAGGAATAACTGTTGAATCATTTGCCTTCATTCTCTACCTGTGCAGCTGAAGGGAAAAAGAAGAAAGGAAGGAAGAAAGAAGGAAAGAAAGGAGGAGAGAGAGATTGTGTGTGTGTGTGTGTGTGTCCACGTCTCTATCTTCTGTGGCTTCTGTAGAAATTACCAGAACCTGGGTGGTTTAAAACAGCAATATCAAATACAGCCCAGACAGTTGGTGTTTTTGTCTGTCTTCTTCTGTGAAGTGGGTCTCATGATGCAGCATCCTGTATCCCAGAACCTGTCATTCTGCCCTTGCATCTCAGATACTGGGATGTTAGGTGTGTACCAACACACGTGATTTCTTGTCTTCTTTTTAACTTTCATAAGAACACACTGATATTTCTCTGTTAAGTAAGATATTCTTTTCGATCCTGGTAATATTCAGTAACAAAATATCCACCTATCAATTGTTTATACTTTATTAGGTTAAAATATCTATTTTATTTTTACTTTATGTGTATGCGTGAGTACCTGAATAGATGTATACATACCACTTGCATGCTTGGTGCCTAAGGAGGCCAGACATGTCAGATTCCCTGGAACTGAAGTTACAGGTTGTTGTGACCCACCATGTAGGTCCTGGGAATTGAATCCTGGTCCTCTGCAAGAATAGCAGGTGTCCTTAATCCCTAGCCATCTATCCAGCCTCTGAAATTTATCAATCTGTCTGTCTGTCTATCTATCTATCTATCTATCTATCTATCTATCTATCTATCTATCTATCTATCTATCTATCTATCTATCTATCTATCTATCTGTCTGTCTATCTATTCATCCATCCATGAGTGAGTAATTGAGTTAAATTCATTTTCTGTATCCATTGCAAGCATATGACATCTTTTAACTTTATTATATTTGGAAAACTTTGAGAAATTTTGTATTAATAGTAATTAGTTGGTTGGTTGGCAAGGTTTGGAGGAGGTAGAGTAGGGTGAGCTCTAGTCAGGATTTGGAAACAACCTTCTGTTTAGTATTGCAAGGGAGTTTGGGACACTTTGTCTTGCTCTGCAGCACAGTAGTGTGGAGACTATTCATTCTTAAAGACTTTCTGCTTTTTGTCTACTGGGGTGAAATTTGGTATGTTTTATTTCTCACAAAAAATAACAGTACATTTCACATGTGTTTCTTGTTTTTTTTTATATGGGGTCATACAAAAGTCCCTGTGAACTCAAAAGTCCCTGTAAACTCAAAAGTCCTCAGGTTTCAGATTTGCTTTTCTTGATTATTTTTAGTGTCTTGTGTTTATGCTTTCTTCCTGGGCCTCCTACCCATTAATTTCAGCCTTTCTTATTCCTCATTTTTTTTCATTTAAAAATTTATTTATTTATTTTTGTGAGTTTTGAGTTTCTATTAATTTAATTTTTATCAACATATGTACTTCATATAGTTTTTGATGTTTCTTTGGGTTATAGTTTATGGACTTCTGGTCACAGATTAGAGATATTATCATTATTTTCAAGAAATTCTGCATAAATACTCCTGCTTTGCCAAGAGCCACTTATGGTGTAAATTCCAACATGGTTGGGCATTTTGTTTTTCAGTTGTGTTATTGATTTCTATTTTTATTGCACTGTATTCCAAAGATTGTGAACTGCTGTTATTACTTAAAACCTTCAAGTTGTCTCGGTTTTGTCCATGTTCCATGTGCACTTAAAAAACGGCTGTAATGTCTATCGCTGATCAGAATATCACACTTGACAGATATATACATAGTTGATTTTGATTAGCTCTTCTGCACTCTGTTGATTATTAGTGCACTTGACTGGATTGGGGAGGTATGTGGAGGTCTTTTTGATTAGTGTGTTTCTGTCTGTTCCTGCATCATTGCGTGTTGCTGCTCATGGATGTTAATCTTGTTCTATTGGGTGCAAAAATATTCATGACCAAAACTTTCACTGTGAATGTGGCCTTCAGCATCATGACACACACAGGCACATCTAGGAATACTTGGTGACCTTCTCAGGCATAAAGATTATGGCTCCTGTTAGCTTCCCTGTTTGTTGGTTTACTTGATACATAATCTTGCCTTTTAACTCCTTTGAGTTTCTTTGTTTTAGGTATGTCTTTTCTATTCCGTATAGGGTTGGATTTTTCTTTATTAGCTAACCTGTAAATCCCATTCTTTTAGTAGGTGAGTTTAGCCCATTTATATTCGCTGATATGATTAATATGTTTGGCTTAGCTCTATCTTTTTTTACATATTTTATATCAAAGGCTTTATTATTATTATTATTTTCTTTATTTACATTTCAAATGCTATCCCGAAAGTTCCCTATACCCCACCACCCCTGCTCCCCTACCCACCCACTCCCACTACTTGGCCCAGGCGTTCCCTTGTGCTGGGTCATATAAAGTTTGCAAGACCAAGGGGCCTCTCTTTTATATGGAGTGGGTTTTTAATTTTCTTATTTGTTCTATTCATTAAATTTATATTAATTTCTTTATGTGAGGACAATTAACTCCTATGTTTGGGGGGCTAATTTTTTCTCTACATTGAACAATATTGAAATTATGTAGCCTCCCCTCACCCAGTATCTGACATAAATAATATCTCTTTATTCATAATTAATGTCTATTAGTGAGTCATATCTACATGCACTATTTATTCCCCAGGCTTTTAAGCTTTTTACTAATTGTACAGTTGGTTCTCTGTTCTCTCCCTTTAGTCATGTCTCAACCTTGCTCTGTGGGCTCACTAACAGTACCCACCACTTATTCTTTCTAACAGATTCTACCAGAAGGGCTCACAGGCTCAATATGCCTTGAGTTTTGGCAGGTTTATGAAGGTTTGTTTATAGCCTTGTACTTGAAGACTAGGTTGTGTAGATATAAAACCCTTGACTTATACTTTCCATATTCAAGGGCCTTGAATTTGTTAAATTTGGGGTGTGTGTGTTAAGAATTGGTAAATAATCTAGTGCCAGTATTATTTCCCCTTTCTTGCTTACTGTTTTTGTCTGTTTGCCCAAGATGACCTTCACCCACCTCTTTGAAGTAGCTTTAACATGACATGACATGATTCATTGTTGACTGTGTTGAAGTCATTGCTGTGTGGCCTTTCGATATTCAATTTCAAGGTATTTTAGGAAAATACTTTGAAACTATTGTTTTGATATGTGTTTTTGTCCTATTTTTTGGCCTTTTCTCATGATCCATATATTATGTATGTATTTCTTTTAAAAAATGTTGTTTATTTATACATATGAGTGAGTACTTTTCCTGCGCATTCATCTGTGTGCCATGTGCATGCCCAGTACCCATGGAGACCGGAAGAGGGCACTGGATCCCTGGAAGTAGAGTTACAGATGGTTTGTGAGCCACCGTGTAGGTGTTAGGAACTGAACATGGCCCCTCTGGAAGAATAGCCAGAACTCCTATTCACTGAGCTATCTCTCCAGCCACTGCATTTTTTTTTTAAAAAATTATCTTCTGAATAGATCACTTTCTGTTGTTTTAAAAATCTATATATGTCTTTATCTTTTAAAATATCTATCTGTTTTGTATGTGTTCCTATGAGTCTATAGGCATCTGTTAGATGTGCTGCATGGATGTTTTGTATGTGTTCCTTTGAGTCTATAGGCATCTGTTAGATGTGCTGCATGGATGTTTTGTATGTGTTCCTTTGAGTCTATAGGCATCTGTTAGATGTGCTGCATGGATGTCAGAAGAAGCCTATGATCCTTCCTCACTCACTCCTCTGAGGCAGGGTGTAGAGGAATCCAGCCACATGGATGCTCTGGCAAGGCATCATATCCAAAGCTATGATCTGCTGCGATGCAGACTTGCCTTAGCACACGCCTTTGATCTCTCTGGCTGGAATGTAGACATGCCTTTAGTACACAGCTTTAATCCCAAACAAATGCCCTCTAATTGAGGGGCAGACAAAGCAATGAATCAGAGAAAATTTGACAGAATGAGTCAGAAATAGGATATGCCCAACTTTCATAAGGACAAGAAAGAGAGGCTACTTAAGGGCAGTGAGGGAGAGAGAGAGTCAACTGAATTGAGCTGAGTTGGGGTGACTTCGGTTGAGTGTAGTTGTATCTCAGTTAAGTTTGGAGTAGTTCAGTTCATGGAGCTCAGAGACAGTCTTTTCAAGCAGAGTAATTAAGTCAGAAGCCAAGAGAAGCCAATTTGAATCAGTTCGCCTGGAGAGGAGTTGGAGCTGGGAGAGTTGAGTTCAGAACCAGCTGGCCAGAGTTCAGAAAGAGCTAGAAAGGGTAAGTTTATTCAGTAGTAAGTCTCAGAGGCTGAAAATTCTAGGCCTAGGTTAGCAGAAGAAGGCTGAAGCTGTCAAGGTTCAGGCTTGCAGAAGATTAGCTTGTACAGAGGTTAGAAGCATCCAGGTGTAGGCCCAGGGAGAGTTAGAACAGAGAAGTGCTCTGCACTCAGCAGAAGCCATGTATTCATAAAACTTGGGTGTGGCTCTCCTCTCATCCCTTCATCTGAGAAAATAAAAGTGACATTTACGTTTACAGTAGGGTCTCTCCCTGAACCTTGGGCTTACAATTTCTCAGCCAGGCTAGAAGCCAGTAAGCCTCATTGATCTTCCTGTCGCTGGCCCCTCAGAAGGGGTTTGACGTGCCTTCAGGGACATCTGGCTTGTGCAAGTCCTGGGATCTGAGCTCTAGTCCTCATAACTATCCTGTAAACGTTTATTGATAAGATATCTCTCCAGGATTGTATTTAAAAATACGCACACAATATACCTTTATTAGTCACTTTTGAACTAGCCTATTTGTGGTGATTCTACACATAAACTCATTTACGTAGCCCCTAACTTGAAGTGGTAAATATAGATTAAAAAATGGACACCACTTAGTTGAATATTGTGATCTCATGATTACCATCTTATTATATGCAGAAGCATTAGCTTGCAATCATAAGCATTTGACTATATCATTATGTTTTCTTCTGTTTGCCAATTTTGGAAGTAGTTTCATATAGTAAAATCAATCTGTCTTCAAAGTGTAGCTGGATGGATTTTCCTAAGTTTATACATGCGTGTACGTGCTACCACGGTCAGAGTGACAGGGCCCTCACCATAGAGGAGTGCCTGCGCTTTTGACCATGAGCTGCTCCTTCTACCCCAGCTCTAGGAGGACACCCACTTGTGTCTGTCATGGAAGTATTGCCTTTTGTAGAATTTTACATAAATGCAGTCGTACATCACTTAGCGTCCATATTTATCTTTTGTTTTTCTGTTTTCTTGTTCAGCGGAGACAATCAGTTAATTTATAAAGAGGAAAGGGTTTTAAAGGTCATTGCCTGTGTTTGTTTTTGGGCCATGGTGCGTACCATGGGGCTGAGAAAGCTTCTTAGCTCATGGCAGTCAGGGAAGAAAGAGAGGAGAATCTGGGTCCCCAGTAGCTCCTACTGGGGCACACACCAATGACCTAACGTCTTTCCATTAGATTCCACCCCTTGAAGGTTCTGCCACCTCCTGAAGGTGCCACAGGCTGGTCACCTTTGGGGAACTCCTATCCAAACTATAGCAGGTCTTAATTAGCAGAATGTTTTTGGAGGTCACCTGTGTCATTCTCCTTTATGGCTCTGTCATATGTCGTGGCATGTGTGCATTGCCCTTCATTTACACATTCACCATTCAGTAGATATTTACATAGCGTCCAGCTCTTGGACCTCGTGGATGGTGGTGCTGGAGACGTTGGTGTGTGTGTTTCATATGGGATTTATTTTTCATTTCTCTGTTTTTGAGACTGTATCTCACTATGGATTCCATACTGGTCTGAAGCTCACTATGTGGTCCTGATTGGCCTTGAATTTACAGTAATTCTTCTGCCTCGGCTTTTCAAATGCTGGGATTGTAGACATGGTCCAAGTCCCTGGCTTTGGGCCTATGTTTCACTTGGTGTATGTGTGTATGTGTGTGGTGTATGTACATGACTATACAGATGTACATGTGAGCACATGTAGAGAGCAGAGCAGGGTGTCAGGGTGAACCCTGTTGCCCTGTCTTAGTTTCTTCAAGCAGGGCCTCTCACTACATGGGAGGCTAGGCTGGCAGGCCCATGAGCGCTCGGGATTCTCCGGGTTCCACTTTCAATGCTGAGGTTGCAGGCACATGCAGACATGCCTGGCTGTTTAGGTGGGCGCTAGAGATTCAAACTCAGGTCCTGATGCTTACACCAAGTCATATGCCTTACCTCTGTTTACACCCTTTAGGTTCAATACCTGGAATAGAATTGCTTGGTATTATGATAAGTGAATATTTGATGTTAAAAGATACTGCTCTATCCTTTTATCAAGTGGTTGTAATGTTTTTTTTTACTCTGACCAGAAATGAAGGAGAGGGTTCCAGCATCCTTTATCCTTGTCTGTACTTAATATTCTCAATCATTTTAATCTTACCCTTTGTAGTCAGGGTATAATAGGATATTCTGTGGTTTTAGCTAGCATTTCTCAGAGGACTAGCAATATGGAGCATATTTTCATGTGCTCATTGGCTATTTGGTACCTTCTTCTGGACAATGCCTGTTCTGATCCATTGGCCATTTTAATTGAGATGTTTGGTTTTATTGAACCACAAGAGTTTTGTATGAGCTCTAGGCTCAAGTACATTTTCCTGAAAAAATTTGCCTCCAAATATGTAGCTTATCTTTGTTTTATTAACTATGATTTTTTAAAAAATGTGTGTGTGTGTGTGTGTGTGTGTGTATGTGTGTGTTCATGTGTGTGTGCAGAAGTGTGTGTACATGTGTGGAGGTCAGAGGACAACCTTGGCTGATAGCCTCAGGAAGGCCATGCCCCTCCTTTGAGGCAGAGTCAGCTATTGACTTAGAGGCTCAGCAGTTAGACTAGACTGTCAAGCCTGTAGCTTCAGGGACCCACTTGTCTCTGCTTCTGCAGCACTGGGATCACAAGTGTGTGCCACCATCCCTGGCATTGAACTCAGCTCCTCATGCTTGCGAGCAAGCGTTTTGACAAGTGAGCCATCTCCCCCATCCCTAACTGTGACTTTAAAGATGAGAGCTTTTAAATTTCCTAGTTTCTCATGGAAAATTTTCTTTTATCATTTTTGCTTTGATATCCTATTCGAGAACTTTTTTTTACTGACCATTGTCACAAATATTTTCTCCAAGGTTGTGTAGAAGTTAAATTGTTTTTCCTCTAACTTTTAGGTTTGTGAATACTTTAGAGTCAATTTCCATGTGTGGTGTGAGGTGAGGTTTAGGGTTTATTGTTTCTCCATACAATATCCATTCATTCAGGCTCCATTTGCTATGAAACCCATCTTGTCTTTATTGAAGTCCCTGGAGACCTTTACAGAGAATCAGCGAACCGTGGATGCGTAGCTTTATCTCAGTACTCCATTCTGTTTATCCATTTGAGCCTCTCTCTTCATTCTAAGACACACTGTCTTTGCAAGTCTGTGTCGTACATTCTCTTTCAAACTTGTTTCAGCTTCTTTGCTTTTCATATAGGTTTTAAAATCTTAGAGAAACACACACACACACACACACACATACACGAGAACACACTTGGGGAGATCTTATTGAATTGCCCTTTGCAAAATTATATCTTTAATTAAATGTTCTCCCTAAATGCTTTGGTGAATGGAGTTGTTTTCTCAATTTTGTTTCTGGGGGCATGGCTTGTAGCTCAGTGGGAGAAGGCACGTGGGGCACTTGCAAGCCCCTGGGTTCCATCTTCACATCTAACAGAACAAAGCAAGTCTGACATGGGGACTCATTTTTCTAAGTCCAGTGGAAGGGAGCTAATTTAGGAGGCTTGGGAGCTCCTGGTCTAGTCTGGGCTGCATTTTGAGTTCCAGGCCATCCTAAGCTATAGTATGAACCCCTGTCCTAAAAAAAAAAAAAAAAAAAAAAAAAGAAAAAAAAAAAAAAAACTAATGAATTTCCTACACTTAAATTATCTAACAAGAGAGTGTCTAGGATTTAGGAAGGTGACAGGCATCAGGGCTTCAAGATAAAAAAACAAAACAAAAAAAAAAAAAAAAAAAAAACACAAAAAAACAAGCAAACAAACCCCAGGCAGTAGTGGCATATGCCTTTAATTCCAGCACTCAGGAGGCAGAGGCAGGCAAATCCTTAAGCTTGAGGCAAGCCTGGTCTACCGAGGGAGTTCCAGGACCACCAGGACTATACAGAGAAACCATGTCTTGAAAAACTAAACCAAACTCTAGGAAACAACACACTCCACCCACCAAAACAAACAAACAAAATCCAGAACAAACAACAGAAACAAACCCCGTCAAGGGAGATGCCTCAGTCTGGGAATTACATGTTACACAAGCATGAGTTTGGATTTTTAACACTCATGTATAAATCTGGTCCCCATGGCACACACATGTAACCCCAGCACAATTGCAGCAGAGATGGGAAGATTCTTAGGATCTCTTGGCCATCCAATTAGACCAATTAGTAAACTCCAGGCTCAGTGAGAAACAACCTCAAAGCAAATAAGGCAGAGAAAGACTGGAGAGGAAATTCAGTGCCATCCCCGGACCTCCACATCCATGCACAGGAATGTGTGTGTGTGTGCGCGCACACACAGGCATGCATCCATAGACAACACACATGAACACATGAATACATACCACACACACACGCACACGCACACACACACACACACACACACACACACACACACCAAAAGCTAAAGCAAAGCACAAGCCAACAACAATAAAAAAAGACAACTTTAGAAGTTTGTTTTCTAAGTGCAGTTGTAAGAACTTGCAGCATTGAGCTCTGGGTGGTTTTGTGTTTTTACTGGCATCCCAGCGGCCATGCCTGTTTGGGAAGTTTAGCAGCTTGGTTTGGGGTTTATTTGAGGTTTTGTAAACACACGATCATGCATCTTTCCTCAGTTATCTTTTATTCCTTTTAATTGCCTTATTGCACTGGCTCAGACCTTGGTAACAAGGTTAAATAAAAACAGTGTGGGTGGGTGTTCTTACAGTGCTCTTTCCTCTGCCACTGACCACTCTGAGCCTCTCTCAGGATTAGACCAGCCTTGGATTACTGAAATAAACCCTGCTTGGTTAAAATCTGTGTCCCTTTAAAACATTGTTGAATTCAGTTTGCTAATAATTTGTTACGGATTTTCCTACCTGAAAAATACTGGTACATAATCTCTCTCTCTCTCTCTCTCTCTCTCTCTCTCTCTCTCTCTCTCTCTCTCTNTCTCTCTCTCTCTCTCTCTCTCTCTCTCTCTCTCTCTCTCTCTCTCTCTCCCTCCCTCTCTTTGTGTCTGCTGCTGTATAGCTCTAACACAGATTTTTTTTGTGACCTGAAAGGGGTAGGCATGTCTTCCTAACAGCATATACTCAGTTATTTCTGCAGAGCTGAACATTCTCCCATCTGGCTCCTTTTCTGAAACTGTCAACCTAGAGATACCAGAATTCCGGAACAATTTCCTCAATTATGCCCCCTCCCCACCCTCAAATGCCAATCCAAGGCCTGTGTGGCTTCACCTGAGCCCTCCAGATGGCCATCTACAAGCCAGAGCCTTGCAACTCTCCTCAGGTTTTATTAGTCTGCATGAGCCTTTCACAGAACCCCAGGGGAACACATTTGCTGGTTTCTGATGAAGGACATTGCAAAGATTTCAGATGAATGAATGCCCAGGGCTGAGGCATGGGGAAGGGGCATAGGGCTCCCATGCTCCTCCCGAGCTTGCCACTTTCCAGAAATCTCCATGTGCTCTCTCAGCTGTCTGGAAGCTATCAGAACCTGTCCTTTGTGCTCTCCTAGCGGCCTCATTGCATAAGCGTTAGTGAGGCTGACATATGCTTAGGACTGAAGAAGGTGCCGTGTGTCTCCCAGATATATATATATATATATATATATATATGTATATGCGACTGCAGTCTCAATGTTGTCTCAAGAAACTCATTTACTTTTATTGTTACCAAGCTTTTCCAAGCAAAGGTGAAAAACTTACTTTCACCATATTACGCCAGGCATTTAGGGACGAACAAAGACCATGGCATTAGAAGCTCCACCCTGTGGCCTGAATATCTCCAAACAAGACTGGGGAGATGGCTTAGTGGTTCACATGTTAGTCATGCAAGCTCAAGGACCTAAGGTCACACCCCCCCCATACCAAAGTCAAAAAAGCTGGCATGGCTGCACACATCTGTCACCCCAGCACTGGGGTGGATGCAGGAGGATTCCTGGATCTCACCAGGTGACAGCCAGCCTGGGCAGTCAAGTGTGCACACATTGTGTGTATGTGTGTGTGTGTGTGTGTGTGTGTGTGTGTGTATCTACCTGCACAAATCTGTGCACACACATGAGCATACATATGCACACGAGACCCATAAATATACATCATATTATCACAGGTCCATTATAGTTATTTGTGTCTCTTGAGGAATTTGTTCATGATGTCCATTTAGCAAATTTTTCCAGATGTCTGTGTATTGATATTGTTTGTGCCTCTCTTTTTTTCATCTTTAGAATTTGTTGCTCTATTTTTAAGTTTGCTGTTCTATCCCGTGCAAGCATGCCATGTGTGTCTGTGTGCACGTGTGTGCATTTGCCTGTGCTCACCCATGTACAAGCTGCAGACTAACTTTGGGTGTATTCCTCTTCTGCTGTCTAGCTTATTTTTTGAGAAAGGGTCTTTTGCTAAACCTGGAACCTACTGGTTCATCTGGTCTAGTGGTTCTCAACCTGTGGGTCATGACCTCTTTGTGGGCATGGAATGACCCGCTCACAGGTTCACATATCAGATATACTACATATCAGATTTTTACATTAAGAGTCATAACAGTAGTAAAATTACAGTTATGAAATAGTAATGAGAACAGTTTTATATTGGGGGGGGTCACCATAACATGAGGACTGTATTAAAAGGTTGTAACATTAGGGAGGTTGAGAACCACTGAGCTAGACTGTCTAGCCATTGTCTAAGATCGACCTGCCTTTGCACCCCCAGAATTGTGGTTATAGATGTATGTCACAGTACCTGGCCTTTGTGTGGGTGCTGGAGAGCTGAGCTCAGGTCTTCATGCTTAAGACCTTGCACTTTGCCCACTGAACTGTGACTTCAAACCTGTTCCTTTGTTTCTGATACTGGCAGTTTCACCCTGATTTTTATTCTTGAATTTCCTGGTTAGATGTTTTGAATGTCACTGGTGTCAAGCAGCCAGTGTCGGTTTGATGCTTTTCTTAGCTACATGGTTTCTATCCTTTGGTTTGGTTGGACTTAATTCTCTCTAGTCTATTGACATAAAAGCCTATATCATTGTTTTGAAATCTTCCCTTATTAAGCAGTTTTAAAGCCATGTATTTCCTCATAAGTTCCATGTTAAGAGAATCCTATTGTCCTAGCTCTTTGTTGTTTGTTATTTTTTCCGGACAGGGTCTCACTGGCTTTGAACATGGCTGTGATGTGGTCCTTCTGCCTTTGCCTCTGGAACACTGAGAGGACAGGTCTGTGCCACCATGTTGGCCCCTAGATTTTGATAGGTTATATTTTCAATATTGCTCAGCTCAAAACATTTTTTAATGTCTCTGGCTTGTTTATTTATCTATTTTTGAGCCTTAGAATTCTTTAGCAATGGACCTAATTCCAAATACTTGGGATTTCCCTAGTTACTTCCATTATTTTTGATTTTCATTTCACTCTAACACAGAGGACACATTTTGTGTACTTTGACTCTTTTTAACTTTTATTTGTTTTATTTGTTTTATGGTCTGTGCTAATAAACATTCCATGTATAATTGAAGAGAATGCTATTGCAGTTGAGTGATATATTAAAGTCTACTATGTTTTTGATGCATTTTGCCTGATTTTCTCCATCAGTTATTGATTAAAGTATGTTGCAATCTTTACCTCTGCTTATGTGATTTATTTTTCCTTTAAATCTATCAGCTTTTGTTTTGTGTGTTTGAAGCTGCGTTATTGGGTTCATAGGTAATACTTTCCTGTTCATTGTCCTTTTCACTGTTATGAGGTCTGCTCTTGGTCTCTGTCATTGTGTCTTGTCTTGTTGTCTGCTTTATAGGCTATTGATATTGTCACCATGGTCTGCTTTTGCTGATTGTGTGATAGATTTTGTCACCCATGTCTTCCCAACATTCTAGACTTTACTTCCTAGGTTTGTTTGTTTGTTTGTTTCATTTAGAAATTAGTGGTTGAGCTGGAGATGTAGCTCTGTTGTCAGGATGCTTACCTTTTGTGCATGAACTTCTGGGTTTAGTCACCAGTGCTGAACAAGCTGGGTGTGGTGGCACATGCGTGTGACCCCAACACTTGAGGACATAAGAATCTTAGAAGTTCAAGGTCATCCTTAGCTATGGAGACAGTTTTTAGGAAAAAAAACCTACAAATGGTTGTTTTAGCAATGATAATATACAATCAATTTACAATAGTTAACAAAATATAAATGTGCTGATTGTATAAAAATCTTGCTCATGTCTTTGTTTTATAATTGTTTTTTGTAATATATCTATATATATTACATGCTCCCCAAAGCAACATTATAAGTTTAATTTTTAAGTTACGTGATTAGTAAAAAATTAAGAGAAAAAAGAAGTTTATTTTTGTTGTTTTATCAAAATATTCATTTTTTGAGAGGCTCCGTCCCTCTCCTCCCCTCTACCTCTCTCCCCACCTCTCTTTCCTTTCCCCTCTACCTCTCTCCCCCCTCTCTCCCTCCCCCTTCCCCTCTCTTTCCTTCCCTTCATCTATTCCTTGCTTTCTTCCTTTTAAACTGGGAAATTAACTTTCCTTCTTCCCATGAAGATTCAAGTTTCCACCTGAAGTTGCTGGGTTTTTTTTTTTGTTTGTTTATTTGTTTTTTGTTTTGTATAAATCTGCCTTTGACCAAACCTTTAAACAACTTCTTTTTATCCAAAGAGATCTTTATTTTGCTCTTAACCTTTCATAATAGTTGTTTTTTCTGGATTCTGCATTCTGATTTATCAGTTTTCTTTTCAGTCGAGATGCCATTCCATCAGTCCCTCCCTCATGATTGCAGGGGGCATCAGCATTGCCCTGCGAATGCTAGACTTTATGGAGTTTATGTAAAGTTAATAGAGTTGATGTTAAGTTCTTTTTGTCTTGGGGCTTTCAAAGCTGCTTTATCTTTGTTTTTTTTGTTGTTTTTTTTTAACCAGTCCAGGGACCGTGTGTTCCCCACTGTCGTGGATTCCCATCGTGTTTACTCCTGTGTGTATATTGTATCTGAAAATGTCTGTCTTTTAGCAAGTCTGGGGACTATTTCATGACTAATGCTTCAAATGTTCCTGCCTATTGCTTCTATTGTCTGCCTCTGATGGGCTCACTAAACACGCATCCTGTTCTCCAGCGTTATCTAGCAGGCTTCCCCCACCCACCAATCCTTATTTTCTTATTTTTCACCTAGGACACTTTCTATTAATCATCCCTCTGTTTTGTTATGTTCAGCTGCTTAGCCCATCTGGTGAATTTTTTTTTTTTTAGGTCCCAATATGCAGTTTTATTTTTCAGCTCTAGAATTTTGATCTTGTCTTTCTTCTATTTACTTTTTTGAAAAGGAAATTTTAAATTTTGCCTCCCATTGTTGTGTCTGTGTGAGTAGGTGCGTGGAGGTCAGAGGACAGCTTTCGAGAGCTGGCTCGCGCTCTCTGTCAGCTCCGAGAGCTTCTGCCTCCCTCACCAGCCCTCTTTTGTTCCCTTTTCTGTGGAGACTTCCCGTTTCTCTGAGGAGAGTTTTATGCACTGAAAGTGTGTTGTATTTCATCTAGGACAGGTGTAGGGATGGCACTGAAATCTGTTTTATTTTTTGACAGTTGTTTCTTTTCAGGGTTGAGCTAGACTGACTTCCTTTTCTTCTGAGAATATGTCATTATTCTGTTTCTTTATTCGGTTTATTTGAAGCATTGCTGGATCTCATGAATACTAAGTTGTGGAGACTTTGAATTTTCTTATTTCCTGCTGATGAATGTTGTTTATTTTGGTAGGCTTTTTTTTTTTTCAGTTGGAATTGACTTGCAATCTTCCTTTCCCAACCTCCCACTCTCTATTCCTTTTATATTTTTAATTAAGACAGGGTCTTACTCTGGAATCCAGACTGGTCTGAAACTCATTCTGAAGCCAAGGCTGTCCTTGAACTCATGACAGTCGCCCTGCCTCAGCCTACCAAGTGCTGGGCGTGGTCCACCCAACTCTACTTGAATGGCAGACTGTCTTGTTCTCTCAGCAGTTTCCTGATCTATACAGCACTTTGGTCTGTAGGTGAGCTACCCTTTGCCTGTTTCCCAGAGGACAGTGAGAGACTAGATGCCTAGGGTGTGAGGATTGTGAGGTAGGTGTCTAAGGCTAGAGGCCTGCTTCGCCAACTTTCTCCCTTTGCCACTTGTCTTAGCCTTTACGGTTTGCCAACTTTCTTTTTCTAATCCCCCAGTCCAGAGAGACTCTTAGTTTTTCTGTCTGCCCATACAGTGTAGACTGTCTCCAAGTCACTGTCTGGAGATGGGAACTGACTTCCTGCCTCCTTCTCTCATCCTCCTTGGGACCTTTGGCCCCACGTTGTTCTGATGCTTTCTTACTTGTGAGAGCGATTGATTGATTGATTGATTGATTGATTTATGGAGAGAGGCAGGCTCCTTGGTAGAGGTTTGTATGATTATAACCCAAAGCCACTTTGCTTCTTTTTAATTTTTAAGACTTTTGGGGTGGGGGTGGGGTAAGTGAGATTGCTCAGTGGGTAAAGGCACTTCTGGAGCAAGCTTGGTGTTCGATCCTTGGAACACACAGAAAGGTGGAAGGAGAGGACCAGCGCCACAAAGTTGTCCTCTGGCCACCAGAGGGATGCTCTGGTACATTTGCCTAGACACACCATCCATCTCTCTCTCTCTCTCTCTCTCTCTCTCTCTCTCTCTCTCTCTCTCTCACACACACACACACACACACACACACACACACCAATGAAATATGAAATAAGAGGAATTTCTCTTTTCATGCTTTACTTAAGCACTGTCCTTTGTGCTTTTTAGTCTTACATTTTGACTGATGTAATTTTGACTGATGAAATTTTGACTGATGTAGTTTTCAGTATTGAAATATTTACCTTATTTTTCTCTCAAGCGTTTTTTGCTTTTCTTTTTGTTATGTCTCTTTTATCTGGTCACTTAACTTTAGTATTTTTTAACCACACAGATGTAGCAGTTTTCTTAATTATTTTGAGCTTGTGCTGTAGGTTTTTAATCTGCTTAATTGAGGGACCTTGCTGCTTCTTTGTTTTTAATGATTTGTTTTTTGAGTTGGTAAAATTTATATGTACAATATAAAAATTAAAAATTAAATTGTGGGGCGTTTAACTAGAACTGCTTAGCAGATATACTGCCTCATCCATTTTCCCTACGACTTATTCTCTTTTTACTATGAATTTGTTTTTTATTATATTGCTTTGTTATTTATACATACTAATATATAGTATTTTCTGTTACTCAGGTTAAATAAGTGTTCCGAGTAGTTCTTTTGTTTGCTTTTTAAAAATTAAAAAATTTTTTTTTTGGTTTTTTGAGACAGGGTTTCTCTGTATAGCTCTGGCTGTCCTGGAACTCACTTTGTAGACCAGGCTGGCATCGAACTCAGAAATCTGCCTGCCTCCGCCTCCCGAGTGCTGGGATAAAAGGTAAAAATTTAAAATTATTCTTTGTTTATTTTGTTTCTTGAGTCAGGGTTTCTCTGTAGGCCCCGGCTGTCTTAGAATTTGTTCTGTAGACCAGGTTAACATCGAACTCACAGTGATCTGCCTGCCTCTGCCTCCTGTGTGCTAAGATTAAAGGCATACGGAACTTCTGCCCTGCTTAAAATTATTCTTAATTATGTGTATACATGCGTGTCCCTTTGTGGCTTTGTATGTGTGAGTGCAGAAACCCTCAGAACTTAGAGACAATGGGTTCCCCTCGAGCTGCCTGACATGGGCTCTGAGACCAGAAATGAGGTCCTGCCAAGGAACAGTAGCCACTTGTAGCCACCCACACGTCTCTCCCGTCCCATTTGTCCTCTTCTGCCCTTGTCTTTTCTGAGTTTCCTTTTTGCCTCCTTTGCCCACTTCCTCTTGTCTGCCCCCTCCACGCCCCCACTTCTGCTTCTACTCCCGCCCCCACCGCCATCCCCCTCGCCCCCTCCAGTGCCTTTACACTGTTCTGCCTTCATGTCTTCATGCGGTTCCCAGTGGCTCTGCCTCGGTGTGAGCTTGATTCTGAGGGAGGGTTTTAAACGGCTTGCGAGTGCTTGGACGGGAAGTCTGCCTCTTTGCCTTGAGCTCTTACCACATGAACAGCCCTTCTTTGCCCGATGGCTCTTTTCAGATCAGTTGACTACATTTCCAGTAGAACTTATTGACCATTACCAAGGACCACTAACGTCTCTTTCGTGTCTTCTCTATGAATGCTGATGACCTACACACGTGTAGCTGTCATCGCTTTGTCCTTACCCTGTGCATTTGGTTTGGGGATGCCCTCTTCCCCGCTTTGCTATACAACACCAGTGGTCTTTGATGTTCTTATCCCCATGGGCTTGCCTGGTTTCAATGGAAAGCCTTCTTCCTCTTGTGGCATATTTCAGTAAACTTTCTGGACACTCAAGACTTTTTCTTGGCTATTTCTTGGCTAGATGGCAGTTGTCTTTAGAAGTAGATTTGTGTCCGATCATCTACTCCTGTTTCTGGTTCCGAGGTGGCCACAACAGCCCTTCATTCTTTAATAAAAGAATAATACACAAAGCTTGTGTAGGAGTTGCTTGTATGATTGCATCATCCTTATACCACCAGGTCTCGCTTGAGAATATAGGTTTGGGTAACACATACTCAGCATGGAACAGTGAAGAGGAGCCAGGGAGCAATGACCAGGACAATTAGGAAGATATGCTTATGGCAAGTGAGGACAGAGTGAGAGGTAGGTACACAGAAAATCCAGAAATGTTGTCTTCTAATGTACATATCATTGTATGCTCCCTCTCATGTTATGAGATCGACTAATGCGGTCTCTGGGACATGACCTGAATTCATCTTTGAGAGGTCCTCCTTTGGAAGTAACTAAGCAAGCCAATAAGTTTTAAAGCCCTTGCTTGGGTCTTTGCAGTGCAGAGGCATGAGAGAGTTGCATTAGATCTTTTTGGTTAAGCTTGCTTTTCACCTTTAGTGCTTAGGCGTAGCTCAAAATAGAACACTTCTGTGGGGTAAATGAGTGTCCTTAGCTGTTTGAGGACATTGTGGAAGAAGGTAGGAACTTCACTGGCTTAAGAACAAATGAAAATCAGGACCATGCTTGCCCAGGCAGTGCATATTGGGTTAAAAACACAGTATATTGTATATGGGGGACTCTTAGTGATGGCAACTTTTGCCAGTCTTTTCTTAGCTATACTTCTGACCTTGACAGGTTACTATCCATGTAGGATGCACTGCCAGGTCTTGGTCCTCTCAATAGAAAGGATGCACCCACAAATATCCAAACACACCACAGACTCAATTTGTAATTTGCCTGAACACATACTTCTGCTTTGGTAATCGTTTGTTTCTGGGATTTTGAATGAATTGCTTCATTCTTGTCTTGCTTGTGGGACTGCTCTTGAGGGGTCCAGAGCCTTTTGATCTTTGATCTTTCCTAAGCACTGCAACATTTTGAGAAATATCGAGGTGCATATGGAATCTTTTCTTTGTTTCTAGTTTCTGACATCTTGCAGTGATGCACTCTGTCTACCCTTCATTGTGATGGACCCCTTTAAACATTTATTATTGTCATTATCATCATCATCATCATCATCATCATCATCATCATCATCATCATCATTATTGTATGAGTGCATGATGTGTTTGGGGGCACACGGGCCATAGTCACAGGACTGCTTTGCGTGGCCAGCTCTCTCCTTCCACCTTTACCTGTGTCCTAAGGATTAAATCTGATTCCCAGGTTTCAGTGGTTAGCGCCTTTACCTGCCGAGCCATCTTGCTAGTCCATGATGGGCTCTTTTAATCTGCTTTTACCTAAACATTCCTTAATTTCATTTAGTGGCTCACCTCCTCTGTTTTCTTTTCTTTTTTCTTTTTTCTTTTTTTTTTTTTTGACTATTGGTTTGTATGCCTTTCCTGGTACTTCTAGTCAAGTTCAGTTTCCTGGCTCGATCGTTTCGCCCTCATTTTGTGCCCCTAACTTTTTGCTGTACGTGGGGGAATTTTCCCTACTGTGTGTCTTTTAGGGAATTTTCCCTACTGTGTGTCTTTTAGTCTTGATGATTGTTTCTAAAATGATGTTTCAATGTTCAATAGCTCCGTTTTCTTGTCATTTTCTGGGTGTTATTTTTGGAAAGCTTGCCAATGTTTATTTATAACTAGAGTGCTGCCCTTGGTGATATTTATAACAGTTTTTAAATTTTTTTATTTGTTTATCTTATGTGTATGAGTGTTTTGCTTGCATGTACAACACGTATGTCTGGTGCCCACAGGGGCCAGAAGAAGGTCCTTGGGACTGGAGTTACAGATAGTTGGGAACCACCATGTAGGTGCTGGGGATTGAACTCCGGTCCCCTGGAAGAACGGCCAGTGCTCTTAACCTCTGAGTCATCTCTTCAGCTCCTTATAGCAGTTTTTACTTGATTAATCAATCAATCAATCAATCAATCAATCAATCAATTAGTGTGTGTGTGTGTCTGTGGAGTATGGGTGTGTGTGCAGGGGTGCATTCATCTATGTATGCCCGTATAGAGGTGAAGGCCCAACTTCAAGGTTGTTCCTTTATCTCCAGCTTGTTCTTTGAAACAGCATGGAGCTGAGAGCTGTCTAGAATGTCCAGGCAGTGAGTTCTAGAGATCTATTTGTCTCAGCCTCCCAACCCCAAGGAACCAGCCTTGTGACACCATCCCAGGCTTGTAGTAGGTGCTTAGGATCTGAACTAGGACCCTCATAGTTTACCTGTGTAAATATCTCCCCAGCACCTATAATATCACACACACACACACACACACACACACACACACACACACACACACACACACAGAGTTTCTTTTTCCACTTAGATTTCCATTCCTCGAGGTAATTTCCTGCTTCTTCTGCCCTGTCTTTTTTTATGTGGCTGCCTGTGCATCGCTGTCCACTCAGATTTAGGGTTGGATTAAGATGCGGAAGTAGCATGCTGGTGGACCATTGACTAGAGGATCCCTCGATGTCACTGTTTTTAGGTCAGATTTATAGGAGGGGGAAGCAAAGGCAGACCTCCAACCTCTAACCTGAAGGTTGAGGCTGTTAGATGCTGAGATCGAGGTTTGGCTTAGCATTGTCATCAGTCCTTGTGCATTTAACTGGCTGATCACCTTGGCTTTTGTAGATTACCCCTATCTTCAGATGTGCATGGTCTCTGTCAGAGCTCTCAGATGCATGGTTTTGCTAGGTAGTAAGCTTCCGATCTGCCGGGTTGGGAGAGGAGTCCTGCCAGAGATGTTAAGGACAGGAGGTCATTTAGCCTTCTGATTACTTCTAACAGTTCTCCACCGTATCTTTAAAAACCTTGTTGTGCCTCCTGTCCTTTTCCCTCATCTGTAGGTGCAGAGTTCTGTGGTGTGGTCAGTGTGCCTTAGGGAATTCTGAGATGCACATTCATTTTCCTCCTCTTTGCTGCAGCTGTTCTGGGATCCAACTTCCTCCGGCTTGCCAAATCACGTGCTTCTTCCTACCTATTAGCTTTCAAGATCTCCAGATTCTATTCGTTTGCATCTCCTTCTTTCTTCTCTCTTTCATTCATATATATATATATTCATCCTTCCTTACCTTTATTTATAAGGATATATATATATATATATANTATATATATATATATATATATATATATATATATATATATATATATATATATATATATATCTCCTTATACTGTATGCAAGTGACCTTTCACTGAGCATGATAAATGACATCTTCAGGTTGCAGTCTTAATTCAGACTTCCCCCCCACCCCTCAGGTCTAGTGTCATCTCATCTTCTAAGACTTACTTAAGAATCATCTCTTCATAGAGTCAGTCCCAAAGTCACTCTGTGCAAAAGAGATGCCTTCACTTTGTCTTCATTCTCTGTTTTAGCCCCTTATATATTTCTTTATAGACCTTTAAAAACACTTTCTTGTTTTTATTCAAGTCTTGTTCTTTTCTAGCTGTGCATGAGGTTGAAGGTGAGGGTTGTCTTGTGTATGGTTGAACCTTGATGGATGCTTGCTGCCTGAGTGAAAGAACAAATTATATGTGGACGACATGCATTTTTTAAAACTGACAACAATTTCCTCAGTTTTCTTATCTTTTTTAAAAAAATAAGGAGAGATAATGAAAGCCAGTGCCTGCCTCATAGAATTGTCTTGAAATTTATAAGAGTCAAATGGGCAAAGTGCTCCAGACACTGCCTGGTACATAGGAATGCTACAGAAATGCCAGTTATGGTTCTTAAAAACGGTCCCCAATGAGCTGAGTTCTTCTATTTAATAGGTGTTCAATTTTGGTCAAGTGAATTTCCCTGCAGGATGGAGTATGGTACTCCTGGATGTTGTATTGTCTGCTCCGAATCATGGTGCATCTGAATTTTAACTCCAGACTGATCGTGGCTCTCCACTTGGACTTGGGCATTGTCATGGAAGATAGCTTGCTTCCACAGGAAAGTGGGATCCCACATATTCCCAGTGGTTGTCCGCACGGCCAGGTGTTTGAGGACTGTGGTGGCTGCAGTTCATGTTCTTATTTAGACAATTTGGGAAGCTCTTATCTTCTTAGGGAGCAGAGTTGATTTTCAGCAGTGTTATTTTCCTTTGAAAGCGAATGATACGGAAGGGTGGCCTTCATTTCTCTCCTGTCCATCATGCTGGGGAAGTGAAGGCAGCAGAAGCCTGAAGCATCTGGTCATGTTGTGTTCACATCAGGAAGCAGAGGCATGAATGCTGGGCTGCTCAGTCCCCTCTCCACTTATAGACCCCAGGATCCCCTGCCCTAGGAACAGTCTTAGCCACAACTAAGACCTGGGTCTTCTCACCAGCAATTAATTTAATCAACATGATCTCTCACAAACATGCTTACCATCTAGGTGGCTCTGTTTTTTTTTTTTTTTTTTTTTTTAATCAAGCTAACTCTAATCCTGACAGTGGCCAGCAATTCAGATTTTTTTCTTGTCTATTTAACCTTGCTGTAGAAATGTAAAGAATGTCAGTATTATGTTATCTCTGAAGTGAATTCTACTAAAGATCTCTTGAAACTCTAGTTTGTTTTTGTTTTGTTTTTTTTTTTTTAATTAGGGAGAAAAGTCCAATTTAGCAGAGAGATTATAGTATTTTTTTCTAGATTTATTTATTTTATGTATATGAGTACACTGTAGCTGTCTTCAGACACACCAGAAGAGGGACTCAGATCTCATTACAGATGGTTGTGAGCCACCATGTCATTGCTGGGAATTGAACTCCGGACCTCTGGAAGAGCAGTCAGTGCTCTTAACCACGGAGCCATCTCTCCAGTCTGAGATTATAGCCTCTTGTAGTGTCTGTTCGATGAATCTCCAGTTGTGGATTTGAGCTGTTATGGATAGACTGATAGTAGCTCTTGTCTTTTCTCCCATGAAACTTCAAGCATGGTATTCAGCAGTCTTGTCACATCACTTAGGGGCTACAATGGTTGAGTCTTGTGATGGGTTGGAAGGTTCCTTCAGGGTGAAATTTTGATCTGTGGAAGCTGCCCAGTTTCTTTCAAACCAAGTGCCATACTCTAGTCCTGTTGTGTTACATGGGATGGGAACCCACTCCTTTCAGTGCTCCCTGACCGTAAACCCTCTGGTCTAAGGAAACACATCTCCTGAATTACTCTCTCCACCACACAGAGAGGTAAATCTGACTCACAGAGTTCTTAGTTCAAGCCCTCCTGACCAGCAGAGCACTAGGCACTGACTTAGCAACCCTGAGTAAGTGGCTCGTCCCTCTCTAATTGCAAATGTCTCGTTTCCAGCACGGGAAATGTTTCTGTGTTTACGTCCCCCCCCCCATATGACAAAAAATTAATTTATGACTTATAGATTCATATGTGAAAGCTCACTGTGTGGCTTTCATCAGCTACAGTGGGCCATAGCTGGTTTTAGCATCTCTTACTAGGTGGTGTAACAGAAAACAGCTCTCTGGTTTACTTTTCTTGCCGCTTCAGGGTGACCCACTGAGCTCTATCAACTACAGTTTTCTCACTGGACATGTGGGACTAAGAGAGTCATTATTTTCATGTTTACTAGCATTCTGCAGTGCACATCAGAATTGAGAGCTATCATTGTACTTTTCTGTGACCTTCTAGAGGATGGGATGGGGGTGGGGTGAGGTGGGGTGGGGTTGTGCATCAGTAATTGTTGCTTTGTTAGTACCTCAAAGTTTTTAGTTAAGCCAGGCGTGGTGGCACACGCCTTTAATCCTAGGACTTGGGAGGCAGAGGCAGACGGATTTCTGAGTTCGAGGCCAGCCTGGTCTACAGAGTGAGTTCCAGGACAGCCAGGGCTACACAGAGAAACCCTGTCTCGAAAAATCAAAAAAAAAGTTTTTAGTTAATCAATATCTGTTAAATGAATGAGTACACTAGGGTCTTCTACTTTAAATTTGCTTAGCTGTGTAATGTTTAAATTTTCCTAAACTTCCAATGTCTTCTTCTTTTTAGTTTTACACCTTAAATGCTCAAAACCTAACTGAATATTGTTTGTGGGTATTTTGAAGAATGTCAACAATTTAACGCAGTGTTTAGTGGGGGGTGGGGGTGGGACTGGAGTTCTTCGAGGAGGAACTGGGATGTTTTTTGTTGGCCTTTCTTGTCTGCCGAATGTGCCAGGTAGAACTGGCCACCTGGAACTTAAATGGACTGAAGAATATGTGTGTGAGGGTCTGGAGGAGCCTGATGAGGTGGTGTGTGGCATCTGACATCTTTGGACAGCTTGGGCTGTCTGTCTGTCTGTCTGTCTGTCTGTCTGTCTGTCTCTGTGTGTGTCTGTTTCCTTTGCCTGCATCCTTTTGTGAGGGCTTGCTTCTCAGCCAGGGTGACCTTCCTTTAAGGGGGAGTGACATTCTTTGATCCAGGATTTGCACAGGATCCTGCATCCCCAGGAGGGTTCTCAGGCAATGATTTGTTGCTTTGTTTCCCCTTCCATTTTAATATTTGAATATCTTCATTATTAACTACATTTGTGCATTCTCTTTTATTTGAAGGGCAGAACTAATACCTAGAGAAGGGGAAGGAAGGGAGGGGGGAAGGTCTGTAGTAGCCAATTAGGACTGTAACATTCTTCTATTGTATGCCAGTCACTGTGCTACAGAATTGCTGTATGCAACCCCTGAGATAAAAAACAATTGCCCTCATTGTATAGATAAGGGAATTAACACTGAGTGAATTTCATTGCCTTGTCCTCATTTCCACAGCTAGTACATAGGGAGCCAGAATCCAAGTGGAAACTGGTATCTACCTGCTTTTCTCATTACCATGATAGAATAGCTGACAGAAGCTACTCAAGGGAGGGGAGATTTATTTTGGCTTCTGGTTTAAAATGAACCCTAGGTCATCATGGCGGGAAATGCAAAGTGACTGGTTTGGTTGTTGGCAGCTAGTGTGTACAGGGAAGGCATGTCACAGATATAAGACTGGAAGGTTGAGAGTATAGGAAAGGAGTCAGGGGCATGTGTCCCTTCCCAAGGCCACCTCTGGGGTCCCATTTCCACCAGCCAGACTCCTCTTCCAAAGAGCTGCTGCAGCCTGGGGAGCACGTGTTCAAACTATGAACCTGTAGCTAGGCAGGGTGGTGCATGCAGAAGTGGCTAGTCTGCTCTGCATGGTAGGTACCAGGACAACCAGGATGGACAATGAAACCTTATCATAAGCAAGCAAGCAAGCAAGCAAGCAAGCAAACAAACAAACAAACCAATACAAAGCCCAGGGAGGGGCATTCAAGTCATAGCATTTTGCCCTGGTCCTCAAAATGCATCCAGTGACAACTTCAGAAATCCACAAAATCTTCACACTCCCAAACTGTTTAAAAGTCCCTGCAAAAACAAGCAAATAAAACACTCAAACACACATCCCATACTTCTACGTGCATAATGGCGCAGAGTAAACCCGGCACTCCTGTTTCAAAAGGAAGAGATTGGAGCATAGCTGGGAAACATGGGGTTAAAGCAAGACTGGAGTCCACCCAGCAGGGCACACAGAGCTGCAACCTGGAGGATGCATGCTCAGCATGAGGCATGTGGTGCAATGATGTGCAGCTCAGTGGGCTGAGGTAGTCCTGCTCCTGAGCCTGGCCATTAACAGCACACATGGGCTGTGTCTTGGGGGAGACGCATCATCCCCCATTATTTAATTCAGTTCACGTCCATACTCCCAAATATTGATGGATTTAGGGGTTTTGAGAAGAAAGTGACACAAGGGGTTCTTGTGATGAGTACCAGGAAGAGGGGGCAGAAAACCTTAGTTATATCCACAATTTAACTCCAATTCTCGAAAGGACTAGAAACTTAAAACTGCTTCGTTTGTACTGAGTTGTGTGTTACGTTCACTTGTTTATGCAGCAAATGTATATTCAGAACCAGACCCTTACAATATGCTGCGTGTACAGTGTTAAAAGTGATGCTTCTGGTAGTCCAGTGTGGAGTCAGCTATCAAGTTATTGGCCACATCATGCAGTGGTACATGCCAGAGAGGAGCCTGGGACTGTGAACGCTCAGATAACTTCAGTGACATGGACATGTGCTAGGGTAGGTTAGCTGTCTACAGGAGACATGGTTGACCTGAAACTTGGGGAATTCTTTTGGGAGCCTCCATGCAGAGAGGTAGGGATTGCATTTCTGAACAGAATAGTGTTTAAGGAAGACGGGTCACGTGGGCTTTTCCCAGTTAGAATGGCTGGGGTGAGACATATAGGTAGAGAGCAGGAGAGGAGGCTTGGCTGGTGAGCAGGGAACTATTCTTCCTGAGCTTCATATGTTAATGGAATTTCAACGAACAGAAAATGAAAAACATTTGAATTCTGGAGAGATTGCTGGGGATGCCATACTGAAAAAGGATCAGGGTGCAATCAGACAGATTATTATAGCAATTTATCTCAGAAGGAGATTGTGCAAATTTAATTCAGGTGATATTGTGAGGAGGGAGAAGAAAATAGATCTTGAGAGATGATTTTATGCTAGAACCAATACGACTACTAAATAATCCCATTTCTATTAATACAAAACAAGTAAATAAAGACAGATATGCAGCGATAATTAAAGCAGACATCCTATTCTGTAACCTATGCTTGACCAAGAAGACAGTAAGGTATCAGACACAATCGTTGCTTAAACCCCTGTGGTGATTATAGGAATCCGATCTGAGAACTATGGCTAGATACTTTTTACTTATGTTTATAGTTTCTTTTAAAAATGTTTTATACCTATTTATTTATCTGCTTAGTCTGTCCTTTTAGGTATGTACACATGTGTGTCATGGTGCATGTTTGGAAGCCAGTGGATCACCCTCTGGAGTTGGTTTCTGTCTTTCTTCCCAGCTGGATATGGGGTCTGGGGATCAAACAGTTCTTAAGGCATGATGGCAAGTGCCTTTACCCACTGAGCAATCCTGCTCACCCTATGTCTGTTATTCCTTAATGAAGTATTAAACTGACAAGAAGATAGTTTAAAAGGGGACAATGCCAAATCTGTTAGTGAGTTTATACAGTTCAAGAAGAAACTGATTAAAATTAAGGTAGAATCAGAATGCATACTGTCAGGGTTACAACATTAATAACAAAGATTGGCAAAGATTGTACTGGAAATGCTATTTTAATTTTCATTTGGTAAGAACCAGACAACATGAAATAAGAATCCCCCCAAGGCAAGATACTAAGTGGCTTGTGGTAACACATAGCTGTAGATGGGAACCCATAGACCATCTAGGACTCTCTGTAGAGCATCATGAAACTCCATGACACTCAACCTGTTAGAACAAGAATCGCTAGTCAGAAAAAAAAACAGAGTATTCAAATATAACAAAGAACTTATAAACCATTTGAAATATGTATCAAGAGATTTTTTTTTGAGTTCTGTTGGAACAAGGGAAGGAAATTAACCATGAAAAAGAATTCTGCATTCTTTATGTAATTTAAATAATAAGTTGTACATGGAAATCATTTGTACAAAAAATAGCAGAATATTTAAAGAATTTGGAGAATGTGCAGGATACAGAATAGTTGACATTTAAGCCACTGCTACTGCTGACCGTCTGCCGTGTGCACATTCTGAGGGATTTCCAATGATCAGCGAGGGCAGGCCTATCTTCACGGACCTAGAGGTGTTTGGGAAAATGAATTTGCAGACATGAAGCGGACTGGATCATCCAGATCAGCTTACAGCTACTGACCTGTGCGCGTAATGAGGCGACTCCATTAGAGAGTGGCACCCTGCATGCTCAGGAAAGGAGCAATTGATAATGTCTAGTTAATTAGAAGGTTTCAGGAATGATGGAAAAGAATCTTAAGAGCCGGTGATGTGGTCTTAAGGTGGATTCCGAAGGATGAAAGTCACTTGAGTTTTCAAGGAAAGGATAGACTAGTGAAGGAGATGTATTGAGTAGTGTGTGTCTGAAATATATATTGCAAGTTTAGTCTAATAGCTCATCTGCCTGCTACAGTTTTAATAGGATATTGAAAACAAGAAGGGTTAAGGGAATATTATTTCATGCAAATCCATTGAATGTCCCTCACCACCAAAAGCACTAAAAGCAATTAGAGTACATGGTGGTCTGTGGAAAAGCATGGTTCCGGACCTGCTAAGTGACCAGCTCTACAGAGCTCTGTGGCCAAGGGTAGATCATTTACTTCTGGGGTGCTTTGGTTTAGTAAACTGTAAATGGGAAGTGATATAACACAAAAACTTTTAACACACACACACACAAACACAAACGCACACACTCACACACATAATTGTCAATACTCTGTGATGTTATTATCAATGCTAATGATGTTTACATCTTTCTAAAGAACATTTTATCAAGTATCTCAAAAAGCTTTATTTGTTCTTTTAAAGCAATTTGTTTTTATTTTATTTTATTTTATTTTGATTCATGTAGCCCTGGGTGACCACACACTTGCTATGTAGGATGGTCTTATGTGTACCACGGTTTTGCTTGTGTGCCTGTCTGGGGGAGGGCAGAAGACAGTGTCAGATCTGCTGGAACTGGAGTTACAAATAGTTGTGAGCTGCCCCATAGGTGCTGGGAATTGAACCCAGGTCTTCTGGGAGAGTAGCCAGTGCTCTTAACTACTGAGCCAACACTCCAGCCCTGATCAAGAACCCTTAATTCTGCTGTTGGTTCCTTTCAAGTGCTGGAATTATAGGTACACACTACCAAAGCTTACCTCCCCAAACCATTCCAAAATATTTAATATTTGTGCATTTCATATTGTCTACATTGAAAATTGATTCTAAGGAAATACAAAGTCATGTTCAGGTATTAAGGAGGTATTCTTTTGCAGCATGAGAGACTTACTTTATTTTAAAATTGTGTGTATATGTGTATGTCACACGTGTGAAGGTGCCTGAGGAAAGCAGAAGAGGGCATCAGATACACTGACTCTGGAATTAGAGGCAAGCTGCCTGCTGTGGGTGTGGGGAGCCCAACTCATGTCCTTTGTAAGAGCAGTGTTGGCTCGTATCCATCTTCTTTATTGCCTTACAGGAATAGTGGACCCATCCCAAGCCTCACAAACATCAATAGATGATTGGTGAAATAAATTACAATTTACTTTAAAAAAGAAGTTACAGAGTAATTGAAATGATGCAGAAATCTACTTCTGATGTTCTGATGTATGAGGAAAATGAATTCTGAATATATATATATATTCAAGAAGGCTAACACACTGAAATGTTGTGTATGGTTGAACAGCAGCCTTTATCTGATTTTATATCCTTCGTTGTGCTCATCTGATTATTTTTTTTAACTTTTTTGATAGCTTTGGTAATTAAACATTTAAAAACAGTGCTGGATCATTTTCAACACTCGTAGTGACATAGGAACATGTTTAAGGTTAAAAAGGATTTTTGAGATTGTGTGTTATACAATCCTGGTTCGGTTGAAACACTTTTCTGTCTACAACTGAGCTTCTCGTCTGCATAGCGAAGCATCTAAGAAGGAAAGCAACCGAGAGCAGAGATTGGATCAGGGTACACTCAGTGAAAACCTAGTACCTTCTTTGTGAGATAAACTGTTTCTTATAACTGCTTTCGGTTTTGCTCATTTTCATTGGCTTTGGCAGTTGGTTTTCTGGATTGTAAAGAACAGAGTTTAGTGGCTGAAAATAGCCACTGTCTTGCTGACCACATCTTGGTTTCCCCCCTTTACTGGAACTCTGCACAGGCAGTCCTTACAAGGCCCTGGGGTTCTGCAGTGGTGAGCACGTACGTGGTTTTTGGCGCATGCCCACTTGGAAGAGGCAGTGAGCGCTCATCTGAACAAACATACAATTACAAGTTGTGTTAGCCATTGGGGGAAAATACCCTAACTCGTGTATTATATAGAGAAAAATGGAAGTGTGGATCAGGGGATAAGTTCAGACGGGAACACTGGCAAAGGCCTCTATGAGTAAGTGGTATGTAAAACCACCTCTAAGGTGCAAATAGACATGAGACACTCAGGAGAATCTGGAAGATGAGCTGGGAAGTGTCCTGAGTCTGTCTGGAGATGGTGGCAAGCCATCGAGGAGGAAGGATGAAGATACTTCAGAGGTATCTATTGGTGGCTGTGTTTGTAGATTGTGATGGATTAGGTCGGAGGTAGACAGTAGGAGGAAGCTGTTCATCCTTTGTGTGAACTTGGTAGATCACATAGGTGGTAGCGGGGTTTTATTTGAGGGCGGGTGGGGAGGGAAGGATTATTTAGCATTGGATGGGTTTACTCTGAGGTCCCTGTCAGAGTCCTCAGGGAAAAAAAAATGATAGGAGGTCTATTGTTCCTGTGACACAAGCATCTGCGATGGACACGTGCGTGTCAGACTGTTTGGTCCATGGATAGAAGTGGCAGCTCCACGTGTGGATGGGATTGCTTAGGGAGAGAAAATGAGGGCCAGTGGTTGAGTCCTGATAATTTTCAAAATTCTAGAGGCATCGAGGTGGCAAAGTGAAGGGTGTTTCTCAACCGTAGAAGTTTTGGGGAACATGGTGTTGGGGAAACCAAAGGAAGAGAGTTTCAAAAAAGTGGGACTGATGGACTGACTGTATGGGAGAACTGAAAGGGTTAGTAATGCCATGAGTGACTGGGAAGTGTCATTGGATGTGACACCCTGGGTGCTGTATATAGAGAGAGGGTTGCCACAAAACCAGATTCAGGGCATTAGTGACAGTGGGAGCCAGACGGGCGCGTGCGCACACGCGCGCGCGCGCGCACACACACACACACACACACACACACGTACACTCAGAGGAGATAACTCTTAATAATTTAAGCTCTGAAGACGAAGCCAGTAGTTGCAGGGAAGGGAATAGGAGGACTAGGGGAAGGTGTTTTGTACGTTTCCCTCTGACAAAGGAGATTCTAGTTAATGAGGGTGTCTTAATAAAGAAGGAGAGATGACTGGTGTGTTTTGGGGGACTGGTGGTGGATGGCGAGCGAGCTCTCATGGTGAACTTGGTGCTTGGTAGCATAAGTCAGCTCGTGTTATCTACTACAAGTGAATATGTTCTGGGCGCTGCGCTAAGTGACCGTGAACTGACTTTCCGACGTGATCCTCTCCATCTTACAGATGAGGGAACCAAGGTTTAGATGAGAGAAGCAGGAAGTCTTAATTCGGGGCTCATACCTTTCTTCCTTTCACTTCGGGACTTACCTCTGTGATGGTGTATTCAGTTTCTCCAGCTGCCACGAAGCACCACAGACAGGTCTGCTAAAGCAGCAGGCATTTATTTTCTCACAGTTCTGAGGACTTTCAGTTCAAGATCAAGGTGTTGGCAGATTTGCTTTCTCCTGAGGCCTCTCTCCTCGCCTCACAGATGGTCACTTTCTCACCTGTCCTCTCTCGGCCTTTCCTCTCCCATCCCCCGTTCCTGATGTCACTTGTGTCCTAATCTTCTTACAAGGACAGAAGGAAGATGGTACTCAGAGAGCGCCTTGCTGTAATGGCTTCATTTGAACCTGGCCACCTCCTTTAAAGGCCTTATCTCCAGCTACCGTCTCCTTTTGAGGTTAGAATTTCAATTTTGAATTTGGGAGGATGTGATTTATGACAGATGACTTCCTACGAAATAAGGCTTGGCCAGGTCCCTGAGAACGTTCTGAAGATGTAACTAGAGCAGAATAGAGTGGGAGACTGCTGGACATGTGTGGTCCTGAGATCAGTTGTGTTTGGAGATGATTCACATGCATTCAGTCTGCCAGTGATTGGAGTCTGCAGTAACAGTGCAGTACATGTGTGGGGCTAGAGCAAGACTTCTGAGCTTTGATGAGGCATTGGGTCCTCGTGGGATTACGAGCCAGCCAAAGCATCCTCTCTTCTGTACAAGGTTGAAATGCAAATGAGCTTTAGGTATATCTTCAGTACAATTACAGGTTACTAAACCTGTCAGAGATGTTTCTGATCATTTTCCTTTCTCTTCCTCCTTCTCTTCTCATCTTTATCTTTTTTTTTTTTTTAAGTGCATGGGAGTTTTGCTCAAATGTATGTAAGTGCATCATGTGTGTGCCTAGTGCTTATGGAGGCCAGAAGAGGGCATCCGATTCCCTGGCACTGGAGGTGTAGATGGTTGTGAGTGGCCATGTGGATGCTTGGAATCAAAACCAAGTCCTCTGGGAGAGCGGCCAGGGCTTTTAATTGCTGAGTCATCTCTCCAGCACCCTTTTTTTTTATTTTTTATTTTTTTCCGAGACAGGCTTTCTCTGTATAGCCCAGGCTGTCCTGGAACTCACTTTGTAGACCAGGCTGGCCTCGAACTAGAAATCCGCCTGCCTCTGCCTCCCGAGTGCTGGGATTAAAGGCATGCGCCACCACGCCCGGCTTTCCAGCACCCTTATTATTTTCAAGTAGTTGGAAAGAAATCTACGAGTGCTGGAAATTTGTTGGCCTCCCAATATAGAAAGTAATTTGACCATTTCCTGACCTATTCTGTAAACTGTCTTTCATGATTTTGAATTTATTTGTCTTTAACCTTTTCTTTCTGCTTTTACCTTCATTTTTACCTTCATTTACTGGTAACTTCCTGAGTTCTTATTAGGTATCTGAAATCTAAGAATATAAGAATCCATATATATATATATATATATATATATATATATATATATATACA